>NW_027719043.1:0-322 GCF_054177405.1 Leptonychotes weddellii | reverse complement strand
GTGGAGGGGAAACGGGGCGGAGGGGTGGGGTAGAGGTGGACACGGAGGCTTGCACAGAGGCGGAGCCAAATTGAATGGTTATTTTGTTTACATCACCTGGCTCCAACTTGGAGTTCCCACACCTGAGGATGGGAACCCATCTAGACAACTTTGAAAAGCCTCACTGAGCTCACCCCACAGGAAATGCAAGGTCAGAAATTGTTAAAGCAGCTCAGGGTTTGGATGAGTAATGCTGGGTGTCCACTCCCAGGGAAGGCATTTGTTAATGCATCCCTCTCTCTACCGCGGAGCTGGGTGTGCTCCAGAGGGGACCTGGTGCCCG
>NW_027719042.1:0-322 GCF_054177405.1 Leptonychotes weddellii | reverse complement strand
AGCAAGGAGCCCGATGCAGGGACTCAATCCCAGGACCCCGGGATCATGACCTGAGCCAAAGGCAGACGCTTAACCGACTGAGCCACTCAGGTGCCCCTGAAGTTGTCATTTTAGGTTGTTTTCTTTTCCTGATTTTTGTTTATTGTACAAACAACATTAAGGTGACTAAAGTAAATACGGAGGAGGAAAATCCCAGGATCGTCATCCTTTCCCAGTAAGTATTTTGGGTAGGCCGTGTATCCCTTCTGTTCCTTGAATGGAAGAATCAGCATTGACGTGGGCCTATCAATTTTGCAGATAACATCTTGAATCCTTTTTATTT
>NW_027719041.1:0-322 GCF_054177405.1 Leptonychotes weddellii | reverse complement strand
TTAGTCTTGTTTTGCTCTTTGTTTTGACTACTAGGAAGCTCAGAGCCAAATATTTGGCCTATTTCTAACATACGGCAAGCATTTATGTGCAGCCTGTACATCTAAAGTTTATTTTCCTTCTCTTTTTTAAAACTTATTTATTAGAGAGAGAGAGAGGAGAGGGAGAGGGAGAGAGAGAATCCCAAATAGACTCCACACTGAGTGTGGAGCCTGACCCTGGGCTTGATCTCATGACCCCAAGATCATGACCTGAACCGAAATCAAGTCGGACGCTTAACCGACTGAGCCACCCTGGCGACCCTATTTTCCTTCTCTTCACAGC
>NW_027719040.1:0-322 GCF_054177405.1 Leptonychotes weddellii | reverse complement strand
CGACAGCTCCACTAATCAGATAAGAAGAAATGTGAGGGCCCAGAGAGGAACCAAAGATGTTAACACATGTCCTTCCTTTATTGCATTATTTTCAATAACCACACACTCCAGAAGTTTCCGAGTTCAGGGCCTTACGAGTAATGCAGTTCAAAGAATCCAATTTTTGGGCGCCTGGGTGGCTCAGTTGGTTAAGCGACTGTCTTCGGCTCAGGTCATGATCCTGGAGTCCCGGGATCGAGTCCCGCATCGAGCTCCCTGCTCGGCGGGGGGTCTGCTTCTCCCTCTGACCCTCCTCCCTCTCGTGCTCTCTGTCTCTCATTCT
>NW_027719039.1:0-322 GCF_054177405.1 Leptonychotes weddellii | reverse complement strand
GCAGGGCCTGGAGGCAGGAAAACAAGCAAGGTGAGGGGACCTGAACTACAGCTCAGGCTCTGAGGACCTCAGGCCAATGCATGAGGCACTCCTGTGAGGAGGAGGTGGTGGGCGAAGGTCGCAGGATCCCAGAGATTTTTAGACCTTTCTAAGAAACTAAAAGAGTGAATGAGTACAGTTTGATATCAAACAGAGGTGTGTAATCAGTGGGCAGATTTGCCAGGGCAGTGAAGAAATCTCGTTAGAACTATTGCTTTCTGGGAAATTTTATGTGGGCAGGTGACAGATATAATCTTTTCTTGAGAGGTGGAAGCTGCCAGGG
>NW_027719038.1:0-322 GCF_054177405.1 Leptonychotes weddellii | reverse complement strand
GCAGTGGCCTGAGGCTCCGTAGGAATTAGGTTTGGGACTCCCTTGAGTTGCTCTTACACACGCACATAACCAAAGGCTTCCAACCTCAGGAGCGGCTGTTTTAGCTGAACCACGGATTGTCTACCAAGTTTTTCATTCGTATTAGGTGGTTTTCTTTAAACTTGCAGGCACACCGGGGTCAACGGTACTAGCCCATAACCATGATGTGAGTTGACAGCTACCTTCTGTACCGGCCTGTCTCTCCCCGATTTTATGAAATGGAAGCCGTCCCCAGGCTCTCAACAGCAGTACACTGTGCTTTAGCTACCATTGACCTCTCAGG
>NW_027719037.1:0-322 GCF_054177405.1 Leptonychotes weddellii | reverse complement strand
TATGTAAGAAAATCTCTAAATGCTTCTAAGCTATTTGGTTCTATTGTATGTTACCAATATCTTCATTTACCAGTTTTAAGATACTGATCTACTTGATTTGAAATCTTGATCTTCTCAAAAATAAAAGTGATCTTTTAAAACATAAAGCTGTACATGCCCTTCCTTTGCTTAAAAACCTTCAGCGAACTAGCACCCCCTCTTAAGATAAAATCCTAATTCATTACTGTGACTTTCTCTCCATCCTCATTCTGTGTCACTGTTCCCCTTGTTCAAGATGCTGGAGTCACACTTGTCTTGACGTTCACAAACCTATGAATCTGTT
>NW_027719036.1:0-322 GCF_054177405.1 Leptonychotes weddellii | reverse complement strand
TTTCTTAAAGATTTTATTTATTTATTTGACAGAGAGGGAGCCCAAGCAGGGGGAGGGGCAGGCAGAGGAAGAAACAGACTCCCCCTGAGCAGGGAGCCTAACTCAGAACTTGATCCCAGGACCCTGGGATCATGACCTGAGCCGAAGGCAGACGCTTAACGACTGAGCCACCCAGGCGCCCCAGAACAGCGTGATTTTGTCAAGGTTTTTTAGTTCCTGCTGCTGAATAGTGCACATTCAGTGCCTTGTCAGCTTGCAGCCGTGGTTAAAAGGACCCTTAGCCCACTTTCCTTTATGTAAAGCTGTTGGCAGGTAGTAAAGA
>NW_027719035.1:0-322 GCF_054177405.1 Leptonychotes weddellii | reverse complement strand
TTGTTTGTTTGTTTTTACTGACCACACAGGGCCGTTGAGTGCTCTCTGGGCAAGGTATATGGTACCACTCAGGGTAGTTCTTGGATAGTTTCTCCTATCTCCTTATGCACCCCCATCCCAGGAAATTTATATCGCCTGACATCACCACCCTTCACGGGGAGTGGGGGCAGGCTTACTGGTTCTCAGTTGGTGTTTCCCCTCAGCTCTGGTTTGATTACTCTAACCTGGAGGCTGACTTCATGGACAGAGATTTGCAGAGTTTGACCTTGTAGGATATCCGTGCCCAGTATGTTCTCTGGCATTGGAGAGATAAAAACCTTAC
>NW_027719034.1:0-322 GCF_054177405.1 Leptonychotes weddellii | reverse complement strand
GACCTTGCTACCTGTTCTCAGGTCCCAGACTGCTAGGTGAGACCCTGGTGATGGCACAGACCTCTGAAACTTCAGACTCTTCACTGCACTGCTTTATAAAAACTTGTGGTATTCAGCCCTTCTCCTTTTTCCAGTCAATGATTTTGGGGAAGAGTTTTTCTTGTGCAATTCCCCATATGTACTTTCACTCTTTCTCCCTGTCTCCTTTTTTCTCTCTCGATTCTCTCTCACGTTCAGCGCTCCTTCCCCAGCGCTCCTTCACCAGCATGCAGCTCTTCTCTCTCCCAAATCAACTCCCCACAGCTCCTACCTTTCATGATGT
>NW_027719033.1:0-5458 GCF_054177405.1 Leptonychotes weddellii | reverse complement strand
TGAGGAGGGCACGTTCTGCATGGAGCACTGGGTGTTATGCACAAACAATGAATCATGGAACACTTCATCTAGAACTAATGATGTAATGTATGGGGATTAACATAAGAATAAAAAAAATAAATAAAAATAAATAAATAAATAAATAAAAAATATTTATACAAAGAACATGGGATCAACTAAATATATAAAGTAAATATTAATAGATCTGAAGATAGAGAATTACTGTAACACAGTAATAGTAGAGAACTTCAAAACCTCATTTCAACAACAGATAGATAATCTAGTCAGAAAATCAGTAAGCAAACATTGGACTTAAACTATACATTAGTTCAGATGGACCAAATAGACATTTATAAAATATTCCATCCAACAGCAAAGAATATACATTTTTCTTAAGCATAAATGGAACATTCTCCAGGATAGATCACAATAAAAGTCTAAGAAATTTAGGTAGATTGAAATCATATCAACAATTTTTTCCAATCATAATGGTATAAAACTAGAATAAATTGCAAGAAGAAAACTGACAATTCACAATTATGTGGATATTTAAAAACATGCTCTTAAAACCAAACCAAAACTAAACAAAACATGCTCTTGAACAACCAATGAGTCAAAGAAAAATTCAAAAAAGAAATAAAAAAGTATATTGAGACAAATGAATATGAAAATACAAAATACCAATACTTATGTAGCAAACCGAGGTCTAATAGGGAAGTTTATAATCATAAACATTGATGAAAAAGATCTCCAATAATAACCTATTTCTCAAGAAGCTAGAAAAGAAGAAAAAACTAAGCCCAAAGTTAGTAGAATGAAGGAAATAGCAAAGATCAGAGCAAAAGTAAATGAAATAGAGATCAGAAAAATAATAAAGACAATCAGTGAAACTAACAGCTTTTTTTTTAATAAACAAAATAGACAAACCTTTAACTAAACTTGGGAAGACACAAAAGAAGACTCAGATGAATGAAATCATACATAAAAGGGGAGCTAAAAAAGCTAATATCACACAAATGGAAAGGATAACAAGAGACTCTTATGAAGAACTATGTGTTAAAAAAATGCACAGCCTAGAAGAGATGAGTAAATTTCCAGAGACATAAAATGTACCAAGATTGAGTCATGAGGAAATAGAAAATCTGAACAGACTAATTAGTAGTAAGAAAATTGAATCAGTAATTAAAAACCTCCCAACAAACAAAGTTCAGGACCAGATGGCTTCAACTGGCGAATTCTACCAATCATTTAAAGAAGAAATAATCCCAATCCTTCTCAAACTCTTCCAAAAAAACAAGAGTTGAGAATACTTCCAAACAACTTTTTGAGGCCAAATATACATTCTTAAATACTTAGTAATACATTTAACCAAAGAGTAAAAAATTTGTACACTGGGAACCAGAGATATTGATAAAGAAGTTGAAGACACAAATAAATGGAAATATATTCCACTCTCATGGATTAGAAGAATTAATATTGTTAAAATGTCCATATTACCCAAAGTGATACATAGATTCAGTGCAATCTCTATGAAAGTTAAATGGTGTATTTGACAGAAATTAAAAAAAAAGTTCTAAAATTTGTTTGGAACCACAAAAACCCAAACAGCCAAACAATTGTAAGAAAAAACAAAGCTGGAGCCGTCGCATCCTCTGATTTTAAGATGGATTACAAAGCTATTGTAATCAAAATAGTATAGTAGTGGCATAAAAATAGGCACAGAAATTAATGGAACAGAAAAGACAGCACAGACATAAACCCACATATATGTGATTAATTAATTTATGACAAGGGAGTCAAGAATATACAATGGGATAAAGATAGTTTCTCTAATAAATTGTGCTGGGAAAATGGGATAGCCAATGCAAATGAATAAAAGGGGATCCTTATCTTATAGTTTACATAAAAATCAATTTAAATCTTCTGGAATAAAACACAGGGAGAAAGTACCTTGACATTCATCTTGACAATGATTTTTTTTCTTTTTTCTTTTTGGATTTAACACCAAAAGCAGAGGCAGAAAAAGCAAAAATAAACAAGTGGGACTACAGTAAGCTAAAAAAGCTGCACAGCAAAGAAACCATCAACAAAATGAAAAGCAACCTATGGAATAAGAGAAAATATTTACAAGTCATATATCTGATAAGAGGTTAGTAGGTAAATATATAAGATCTTATACAACACAATAGCAAAAAAAAAATTCTGATTAAAAATGGGCAAAGAAACTGAATAGACATTTTTCCAAAGAACACATACAAATGGCCAATTTGTACAAGAAAAGGTGTTCAACATCACTAATCATCATGGAAATGCAAATCAAAACCACTGAGATATCTATCACCTTACACCTATTAGAATAGCTTTCATCAAAGACAGAAGATAACAAGTGTTGGTGAGGATGTGGAGAAAGGCGAACACTTGTGCACTGTTGGTGGAAATGTAAGTTGATACAGCTACTATAAAAACCATTATGGAGGTTCCCCCAAAATCAAAAATAAAATTACTATATGATCCAGCGATCCCACTTTTGGGTACATATCCAAAGGAAATGAAATCAGGGTATCAAAAAGATATCTACACAGCTATGTTCATTGCATGGCTATTATCCATAATAGCCTACATTGGAAACAATCTAAACTCCAACAATAAATGGTTTATGTATATGTAAAACCCATAGAGAGAGAGCAAGAGGGAGAGAGAGCCAGAGAGAGCGAGAGAGTGAGAGCAAGAGAGAAATATTATTCATCCAGGAGAAATAGGGAAATTTTGCCTTTTGCAACAACGTGGTTGTACTTTTATTACACTATACTAAGTGAAATAAATCAGACAGAAAGACAAATACTGTATGAGCTCAATTATATGTGGAATCTAAACATCAAGTCATAGATAAAGAGACTAACAAGGAGGTTTTCAGGGGTTGGGAACTGGGGGAAACAGGGGGTTATTTAAGGGGAACAACTTCCTGTTATAAGATGAATAAATTCTGGGGTTTTAATGTACAGAATGGTGATTTTAGTTAACGCTACTCTATTATATACTTGAAAGTTGCTAAAAGATTAAGTATTAAATGTTCTTACAACAAAAAAAGAAATGGTTATTATGTAACATGATGATGGTGTTGGTAAACACTATATGTGTATAAAATAAACAAGTTGTACACCTTAAACTCACCCAATATTATATGTCACATGTATCTCATTGAAGCCAGGAAACAAGAGTAATAAATTAAAAAGGAAAAGATCAATCCTTATTTGTTTACAAAAATAAAATCATCCATTAATTACTAATTTTAAAATGTTCATTTTGCTGGAATTAGAGAACAGCAAATTAAAACAACAAACTTTTTTTAAGGGAATACCATTATAAGAGCTACATAGGAAAGTGAAGAATGTTATAGACATTCCATGTGCTTATTCATTCAATGTCTTTCCCATTAGACTGTAATGTCTGTGAGAACAGAGGTCATATCTATTTTATTTATTTCTGAATCTTGAGAATTTTGCAAATAGTAAGGCTTTAATTAATAATAATTAAAACAGGAGGCATAGCAAGATGGCGGAGGAATAGAAGACCTAAATTTTGTCTGGTGCCAGAAATTCAGCTAGATAGGTATCAAACCATTCTGAACACCTACAAACTCAACAGGAGACTGAAGAAAAGAATAGCAGCAACTCTCTGAACAGAAAAGTGACCACTTTCTGGAAGGTAGGACATGCGGAGAAGTGAATCTTAGGTTGGGAAGATAAACCTCCGGGGGAGGAAGCCTCCATCAGCTGGCTACTGGCAAGTGGTAGAGCAGTGGGGCACAAAATCAGAACTTTTAAAAGTCTGCTCCACTGAGGAACGTTGCTCCAGTGGCTAAGCGGGGGGTGGGACCCTCATTGGGACAGTGTGATCTCAGGACCCTTGGGGTCACAGAAAGACCGGGGGTGCCTGAGTGTGGCAGAGCTCCCAGGTACTGGAGCAGGGAAGCCAGCTGCAGAGATGGAGCTGAGGAGTGGACTCTCAGCTCAGGGTTGCCATAAACTGTGATCCGCAGCACAGTCAGACCACTGCTCCTCCAACAGGGACACAACAAGCGGCAGATCTGGGGAGACTCCCCTTCCTCCCCCAGGAGAAGTGGTGCAGGAGTGCACTGCAGGAATCTGCTGGGTTTAGAGACTCCAAATAGGGTTGTGTGCCAGATAGAAATGCTCAGTCACAGGCCGGGTGAGCACGAAGTGTGGCTGGAGACCAGGGAGACAGGAGAGACTGACTGGTTTTCTCTGGAGGCTCACTGAGGAGTGGAGCCCCAAGGTCCCGGCTCCTCCAGGTGGAGATTGGGAGGCCACCATTTTCACTCTCATCTTCCAAAGTTGTATGGAAAGCTTGCAGGGAACAAAAGCCCCTGAGAGCAAACCCGAGCAGATTAATTAGCCCGCCCCCAGGGCTGGGTAATTCTGCCTCAGGCAAAGACATTTGAGGACCACTGCAACAGCACCCTCCCCCAGAAGATCAGCAAGAAGAGCCAGCCAAGACCAAGTTTACTGATCAACAAGAATGGCAGAATGCCAGCAAGAGGGGAATACTGCACATAGAATTCATGGCTTTTCCCCCCATGATTCTTTAGTCTTTCAAAGTTAATTTTTTTCTTTTTTTCTTTTTCTATTTTTTTTTTGAATTTTTCTTTTTCCTTTTTCAACCAACATCTTATCAATCTCTTTTTTTAAAATCTTTTTTATTTTTCATTTTTAGAGTCATATTCTATCCCTTCATTGAAGTTAATCTTATTTTTGGTATATATATAAGTTGTTCTCTCTTTAAAATTTTGGGATACAGTTTCTTCTAACAGACCAAATATACCCTAAATCTCTAGTGTATGGCTTTGTTCTAGTCTCCTGCCTGATCACATTCTCCCCACCTTTTTTAATAATTTCTCTTCTTTCTTTTTTCAACCAACTTCTTATCTTATTAATTCCTTTTATAAAATCTTTTATAATTTTCATCTTTACAATCATATTCCATCCCTTTATCACATTTACCCTTATTTTTGTAAATATATGTGTTTCTTTCTTTAAAATTTTGGGAGACACTTTCTTCTAACAGACCAAAATACGCCCAAAATCTAGTGTGTGGCACTGATCTATTCACCAGCCTGATCATATTTGATCATATTCTTTTTTTTCTTTTTCTTTTTTTTCCCATTTTTTTCTTTCTTTCCCTTTCTTTTCCCCCGATTTCAAGTCTCTTCTGATTTCTTTAGTGTATATTTTTCTGGGGACATTGCTACCCTGTTAGCATTTTGTTCTCTCATTCATCTATTCTCTTCTGGACAAAATGACAAGATGGAAAAAATCGCCTTAAAAAAAAAATGAGTAAATACTGACTGCCAGGGACCTAATCAATATGGACATTAGTAAGATGTCAGAACTAGAGTTCAGAATGACGATTATAAAGATACTAGCTGGGCTTGAAAAAA
>NW_027719032.1:0-322 GCF_054177405.1 Leptonychotes weddellii | reverse complement strand
TTCAAAAATATATATATAGTAGGAATTATTATCTCTGTTTTATGGATGAAGAAACTGGATTTTATATGGGAGAAATAACTTAGGGTCACAAAGCTAGGATATGATCATGCCTAAAAATGAATCCAGTTTGATATGATGTAATGAACCCAGCTCTTCATCACCTCCCAATGACCAAACCACAACTATACTATAAGAAATTACATTATATGCTCTGAGTCACAGAGTGCCTTTGGGGAGAAAGAAGAAGTCAGAGCAATAGAAGTAACATGGAATCAGAAAACGTTTCATGGAGGATGATACTTTTTTTAAGCAATAAAATGAG
>NW_027719031.1:0-322 GCF_054177405.1 Leptonychotes weddellii | reverse complement strand
GATCCAGCATTACTGATTATTTACCCAAAGAATACAAAAATACAAATTCAAAGGGATACATGCACCCTATAGCAGCATGATCTACAATAGCCAAATTATGGAAACAGCCCAAGTGTCCACTGATAGATGAATGGATAAAGAAGAAGTGGTGTGTGTGTGTGTGTGTGTGTGTGCACGTGCGCACACATATGAATATTATTCAGCCATCGAAAAGAATGAAATCTTGTCACTTGCAACAACATGGATGAAGCTAGAGACTATAATGATAAGTGAAATAAGTCAGAGAAAGACAAATATATCATTTCACTCATATGCAGAATTT
>NW_027719030.1:0-322 GCF_054177405.1 Leptonychotes weddellii | reverse complement strand
TCCGAAGTAATAATTCAAATTTGTTGCCTATTTTCTGACTTGATGCTTTCTTTTTTTAAAATTTTTTATTGTTATGTTAATCATCATTAGTTTTTGATGTGGTGTTCCATGATTCATTGTTTGTGCATAACACCCAGTGCTCCATGCAGAACGTGCCCTCTTTAATACTCATCACCAGGCTAACCCATCCTCCCACCCCCCTCCCCTCTAGAACCCTCACTTTGTTTTTCAGAGTCCATCATCTCTCATGGTTCGTCTCCCCCTCTGATTTCCTCCCCTTCATTCTTCCCCTCCTGCTATCTTCTTCTTCTTTTTTTTCTTA
>NW_027719029.1:0-322 GCF_054177405.1 Leptonychotes weddellii | reverse complement strand
GGGGGGGGGAGCACCTGCCTGAGGGAGGCTGGCCACCAGCTGGAGGGAGGAGCAGCTGGCTGAGGGGAGAGGCTGCCTGTCTGTGGGGAGCCCCTGGGTGAGGGGCGGGGCCTCCTGTCTGGGGGGGAGGCCCTGGCTGAGGTGGGGCGGCCGCCTGACTCGGGGAGCCCCGGAGTGAGGGGCGGGGCCTCCTGTCTGCGGGGGAGGCCCTGGCTGAGGTGGGGGGCCTCCTGTCCAGGGGGAGTGACCGCTTGTCTAGAGAGGACCACTCTGCTGAAGGGGTGGTGGCCACCTCAAAGGGGGAGTCTGCTATGTGAGGGGG
>NW_027719028.1:0-322 GCF_054177405.1 Leptonychotes weddellii | reverse complement strand
TTTGATTTGGAAAAAAAAGAAGTCGATTTAAATGGTAAATTATTGAATTTCCATTTTTGCCTTTAGTAATTTTGTCTATGCCAGGTAAGAGGAAGACTTTCAAGGTGGGTTATGAACTGAAATGCTTAATACATTTTCATCTCTCTCTTTTTTTCTCTCCCTCTTTTTTCTTCACTTTTTCTCCTCCTTCTTTTCTCCTTCTTTCTTCCTTTCCTTTTTTTAAAAATGTCTATCCTTGTGGGGCGCCTGGGTGGTTCAGTTGGTTAAGTGACTGCCTTCGGCTCAGATCATGATCCTGGAGTCCTGGGATAGAGTCCCACAT
>NW_027719027.1:0-322 GCF_054177405.1 Leptonychotes weddellii | reverse complement strand
CCGGAGTCACCCAACTGACTGAGTCACCCAGGTGGCCCTACAATTTTTTTTTAAAGGAAAATAACATTTGTTGATGAGGATATGGAGAAAAGGTAACCCTTGTACATTGCCAGCAGGAATGTAAAATGGCACAGCCTTTGTGGAAAACAGTTTGGCAATCCCTCAGAAAGTTAAGCACAGTATTACCTTCTGACCCAGCAATTTTATACCTAGGTATAGACTCAAGAGAAATAAAAATATATGTATACATAGAAACTGGTACATGAATGTATAGCATTATTCATACAGCCAAAGGCTGAAAACAACCCAAATATCCATCAAT
>NW_027719026.1:0-322 GCF_054177405.1 Leptonychotes weddellii | reverse complement strand
CCTAGAAAAAAATACTACTACAGCCTATGTTAGAAAAATTACTGCCTATGCTGTCTTCTAGGATTTTTGATTTCAGGTCTCACATTTAGGTCTTTAATCCATTTTGAGTTTATTTTTATGTGTAGTATAAGAAAGTGGTTCATTTTCATTCTTTTGTATGGCTGTCCAGTTTTTTTTTCCCCATTGTATATTCTTGCCTCCTTTGTCATAGATTAATTGACCATATAAGTGTGGGATTATTTCTGGGCTCTATTATGTTCCACTGATTTGTGTCTATTTTTGTGTCAGTACCATACTGTTTTGGTTATTCCAGCTTTGTAGT
>NW_027719025.1:0-322 GCF_054177405.1 Leptonychotes weddellii | reverse complement strand
CCTAGTGATGGGTATTGAGGAGGACACATTCTGCATGGAGCACTGGGTGTTATGCACAAACAATGAATCATGGAACACTACATCTAAAACTAATGATGCAATGTATGGGGATAATATAAGAATAAAAAAAAAAATTATACTCCAGAGTCTTACTCCCTGAGTTCAAACCCTTGTGTTTATACTGAGTAGCTTTACATTTTCGGGAAATTCATAAATCTCTCTATATTAGGTTCCTTTCTAAATATGTAAATAAAAGTAACACCTTCCTTCTGTACATATTTAATGATATGATGGTTGTAAGGCATTTGGAATTGTGCCTTAT
>NW_027719024.1:0-322 GCF_054177405.1 Leptonychotes weddellii | reverse complement strand
GACGTCAATTACATCTCCGTAAAGCTGCAGAAACATGGGAAATGTCTGTTGCTGCGGCAGGACACCGAGGTCTGGGGGCGTCTGATACGCAGCCTCGCTAAAGCAGAAACTGAACAAGTAAAGGCGCAGCCCAGCTCCCGCAGGGGACGCGCTTGAAGGCGGGGACGGCTTGGCTGGAGGCAGCCTGGTGCAAAGAAGAGTGTGGCTTCGGGGGTCAATGCCGTTCTCACTATATGACCTTGACCACGTGTCTTAGCGGCTCCGAGCCCGCTTCTTCATCTGTAAGGGGAGGGCATCTGTTGCGAGGATTAAATAAGCTAAT
>NW_027719023.1:0-322 GCF_054177405.1 Leptonychotes weddellii | reverse complement strand
TTCATCATTTCTACCACGTTACCCAAGGCAAGTCACTTAAGCTCTCTGAGCTTCAGTGTATCTTTACTTGGGTGACAATAATTATACCTCTCACAGAACTGCTGGAGAGTTCCAGAATTTTATGTATGTGAAGTCCTCAACAAACTGCCTGCACATAGTGAGAATTTAAAACTTTCTGGCTGTTGCTTCATCATCATTGCCATCATCATCACTCCAGAGCAATGCCTCGTCATGGAAGATGCTCAGAGATGTGTTTTCATTCATTGCATAAATAAACAAATTATCGGGCGCCTGGGTGGCTCAGTTGGTTAAGCGACTGCCT
>NW_027719022.1:0-5458 GCF_054177405.1 Leptonychotes weddellii | reverse complement strand
AAAAAAAAAAATTTAAAATAATAATAATAAAAATACAAAACAGCCCAGCAGCCACCTCCCCCAGCCACGGAGTCAGGCCGGAAATTTCCAGTTCATGGCAGTGAGACTCTCTTCCCTTCCCCAGGTTGTTTTCATTTATTCAAGCCTGGTGAAGGAGACCACCTTTGAGAAAGGGAGTCTGCCCTCCCACTCTTTGCCTGGAGCTTACTGATTCAGAAATGAGGGGGCTGCCTTGTACTGCAGGCAGTCATTTACAGGGAGAGTTCATTCACATGCCCTCAAGTTGGAGGATCAATGCAAACCCAGAGATGGGGGACCCCCCCTTCCCCTGGATATGATCAGACAGGAAGTTGGTGGGAGACACGCACAATGGCAGGCTGGGGAATGGGGGTGGTGAGAGTCTTTTTGGCCAAGTGGATCTTGCTATCTTGAAGCACCCCATGTGCTAGGGCAAGGAGACCTCTGCAGAAAGAGGCTATGGGTGAATTGCCAGAGACAGAGTGTGGAGAGGTCATAAAGACAGTGCCTGGAGCATTAGGAAACACCAAGTAGACCCCTGAAGACCCACACATGGGCCCCGAAGGCACCTGCCTCCGAATATCTGCCCTACAGAGGACACTGACCACCGATAACAGCCCCTGTTGCGCACTTGTCTCTTTTCTCTGATGCTCTAGCCCCTGCCTAGGACCTGGAAGATCAGAGCAGATAGACAAAGGAGGAAGGGCAAAGGTCAGAACACTAGCCTGAGCTGGTTAGCCCCCAGGGAGAAGCTGTGAACTAGATCTAAGATCAAGTTTTAAATTGAACTAGACTGGACTCAAAGTGAGTCTGAATGACCAAAATGAGATTTTTTTCTTACAATTAAGAATGACTGTAAAGAGGGGGCGCCTGAGTGGCTCAGTCGGTTAAGCATCCGACTCTTGATTTCAGTTCAGGTCATGATCTTGGGGTCCTGGGATCAAACCCCACATTGGGCTCAGCCCAGACTCTGCTTGAGACTCTCTCTCCCCTCTGCCCCTCCCCCCACTCACTTGCTCTCTCTTTCTAAATTAAGTAAAATCTTTTTTTTCAACTTTATTTTTTTTTAAGATTTTATTTATTTATTTGTCAGAGAGAGAGAGAGAGAGCATAAGCAGGGGGATGGGCAGAGAGAGGGAGAAGCAGGCTCCCTGCCGAGCTAGGAGCCCGACGAGGAACTTGATCCCAGGACCCTGGGATCATGACCTGAGCAGAAGGCAGACGCTTAACCGACTGAGCCACCCAGGTGCCCCAATAAATAAAATCTTTGAAAAAAAAAAAGAAAAACGAATTGACTGTGAAGAGATGGAACCTGCCCAAGATATTGTCAAGTGTCAGTGAAGGAACAGCTGACAGGACATGTCTGAAGAAAAATGTGCCCCATTCAAGGAGCCGTCTACTCACAGAATGTAGAACTATGTAGGCATTTACCAGAAGAAAGAGCTAAGAGTCCACAGTGTGACAGCTTCTGGGGAAGGAACTGGGGGAGCTGAGGGGAGCTGAAATTGTTGACTTATTTTTCACCACAAACCTTTTGGTATTACTTAGTCTTTAACCACATGCGTTTATTGCTTTTTAAAAATGTTTTAAGGTCAAGCAATGAAACACTATTTCCTAGCTGTCATGACAGAGTCATGCCACCTGGCATCAGCTGGCCCCGGTACACACTTGGGAATGTCAATGACTGCCAAAGATGGTCGCCAACTTTGGAATTTGGAAGGTCTCCAAGCCACCTACATGCCCTCCCTCTTAACCGGTAACTCCACCTCTTACAATCCGTGTTGTGTATGGTGCAGTGGGTAAAATTCAGAGCCACACAGGCTGAGTCAAATCCCAGGTCTGCCACTTTGTAGCTGTGTGGCCTTGGGCAAGTTATTTTGATCCTCTGAAGCTTCAATTCTCCTCTCACCCCCACCCCTTCAGCCCCCAGGACATGAGACTCACATCCTTCTTTCAGGGTTGAAAAGATTAAACATGATGATGTCAAGGTGAAACCTGATCTTTTCTCTACACCTTAACCAGGTGATTTCTGTCTTTTCCTCTCACTCTCTATCTGCCTTCTCTTCCCTCCCTCTCCCATCACACGTGTCCCTTCCTAGCTTGGGGGTCTCAGGTTCCTGTCTTTGACTCCCCACCATTCAGAACACCACATACCCTGACCTGACCACATACCCTGACTGTCTTGGCTGCCAACCACGTCATCACTTTCCCCCTGCCCACCTCAGCCCAGCACTGTGGCAAGAGTCGTCTCCTGGAAGGCTCCATTTTTCAGCCCCTTCTCCTTCCTCAAACCCCTGCCACTCCACTGAAGCCAGCTCAAGGTCCCCAAGGCCAGGGGACTCTTCCCCAGCATCACCTTTCTTGCCTTCAACCCTGCCTTTCAACACTTTGCCTTCTGATTTTTCTGACTACTTCTCTGACATCTCTTTGAGCATCTCCTCTGATGGGGATTAATGTTAGGGTTCCAGAGGCTCTGCCCTGGGCTCTTTCTCATTTCATCCACATGCATTTTCTCCAAGGGAAAATTCCACCCACTCCACCCCTTCAAGGACCCTCCACCCCTCAACTTCCAGCCCATCAGACCTGTCACTGCACACATCCTGTTTGCTCACCAGATGTAGGAGATGAGGGGGAACACAGGTGCCCCACCCACCAGAAAGAGCAACCGCCAGTGGGGAAGGCTGTAGGCAAGCCCGGTCAGGAACAGGATTCCCACAGAGAAAAAGCAGTGTTCCAGGATGATGGCGTGGGCTCGGTGCTGGCCCATTAGCCACTCAGTGGCTGTGCGGAGGCCAAGAGGACAAAATCATGGTTAGCTCGGGATCCCTGGGGCTACCCCAGCACCCAGCCTTCTGAGATGCCCCAGCCCTGCTTGGGACAGTTCAACCTGGGTGAAGTTTCGACAGTACTTCAAAGCCAAGCAGGGTGCCTCTGTGCCCCCAGGACACACCCTAGGCCCCTTGCCTGAACTTCCAATCGCACATAGAGCCTCCAGTCCCTTCTCAACCTAACTGCTCCCTCTCAACGCCTCCTGCCTGACCACGTGCCTCTCTCGCAGAAATGGCCCATTTTGGCGCACAACTCCTCACAGGTGGCCTGACACGTGGTGGGGCAAGGAGTCTGTGTCCTTATCTTTGTTCTTAGTGCTTCAGGGCTTTGGCCACCTAGGCCTAGGGCTCTGTGAAGAAGCCAGTTCCCTAGGACAAGCTCCAAGGAGAAGAGGTCTCTTGCCAGGGAACCCTGAGCTCACCAGGCCATGGCAGCTGTAAGCGGAATGAGTGTATGGGCACTTGGGGCTTTCACGTCCCACAGGCGGGATGAAATCCCAACTCCTCCATGTAACTGTTGTGTGGCCCTGAGCAAGTTGGTTAACTTCCTGAGGCTCAAGTATCCTTCTCTGCTAAAGGCATAATAGAAGAGTACATCACGATGAAATGACACAGTACTTGTAAAGGGTTTAGCAGCTGGCCCGGGCCTTCTGAAGGTCTCAGTAAATATAAGCCATGTGGGGGGACGCCAGAGGTATGACAGGGGAATGTGCGGGGTACGAGGGGGCTAGGATGGAGGATGAGGGTGGAAGGACAGTCTGAGCACAGACTCGCCAGCATCCCCAGGACGAACCGTGTGGAAGCTCCCTCCACTGCCAGCGTCATATTGGGCCGCAACCCTATTAGTCCTGCGGGCTCCCGGTAGGTACGCGCCAGCCCCGCCCCCACGCTCGCCCCGCCCCCGCGGTGCACCCCCCCGAGGCCCCGCCCCCTGCGCGCCTCCGGCCCCGCCCGCGCCCCGCCTCCCGCCTCCCCCACCCCTCTCCCGACGGCTGGGCCTCACCTAAACACACGCTGCTGATGGCGTAGCACACCAAGGCCTGGGACACGGCGAAGCGGAAGAACAGGTACTGGTGAAAGCTGTTGACGAAGGCTGCCCCGAAGCCGAAGATAGCCAGCCCCAGCAGCGATATCAGGATGGTGGCGTAGCGGCCCAGCCTGCGGGCGTCCAAGGCAGGCTGCGCCAAGCGCGCGGACCTCCGTGGCTGGCCCGGCCCGACACCCGGGGCCGGTCCTGAGCCGTGCGTAGGCCTCCAGAGTGCCCCTACCCTCGCCTCCCCCAGCTTGAGACTCTAGCTCTGAATGCCCACGAGGAGGAGGCAGGGGCTTCCAGGGACCAGAGGGAACTCCGGGACACTCACTTGTCACTTACGAACCCAAAGATGAGGGACCCTATTAGGAGGCCGGCCGTGAACATGGTCTGCACGCCTTCCGTGTCCCGGTCCTTGCCACACACCAAGTCAAACTGGGGGTTTTACGCAGGATTGGCTACAGGCCTCTACCCAGGGTCAGCCTTCTGGGTCCAGGGACAGCCTACACCCCTCCACCACTACCCCCACCCCCCACCCAGGGTGGACCTTTAGGCAGAAGGGGCCTGGGACAGGAACAGGCAGCTGTGCATGTGCCCATCCTGCATCTGGCAGACCCTGGGAGCGAGGCCTGGAGAGAGGGGACCAGAGGCCCAGGCCAAAATGGGGAATAGGTAAAAATGTAACTGAGCAAAGTCTGGAATCACTGAAGACCCTTTCCCAAATACAGATGTTGGGCCCCAGCCTAGAGATTCAAATTGGGCAGGTCTGTGCGGTGAAGAGCCCAGGTTACAGC
Source organism: Leptonychotes weddellii (assembly GCF_054177405.1). NCBI lineage: Eukaryota > Metazoa > Chordata > Mammalia > Carnivora > Phocidae > Leptonychotes > Leptonychotes weddellii. The sequence continues at coordinate 788 of NW_027719022.1, read as the reverse complement.
GCTGGCTGAGAAATCCTGTAAGAGGTACCTGATCAAAGCTGCTGCTTTCCGCAGTTCTCTATCTTGTGTGAGTTCAGAGGGCAGAGTGACAACTACGGAGCAATCCCCTAGACAGATGGCAAAGCCTGCCCGCTGACATTTGCCTTGACATTCAAGTCAGCTCTAGCTTCCTGGCTAAGACAGGTGAGGCCAGGCCTAGACAACTGGGATCCTACATTTCTGCCACGGCTCTGCCTCTGCAAGGTCACCTTGGACCAGTTGCTTCCCCTCCCCGAGCCTCAGTTTCCCCACCTATTCAGTGAGGGTGAGGGCACGTCTCTGGGGCTGTGGGGTAGCTATAGACAACTCAGGAGAAGGCACACCTCATTGACCAGTGATCGCTTCTTGGTCTCAGGATAGATCCACCCATCTTGGCATGACTCTGTGTAGTTGAGGCCAAATTGGATAATAGATTCCAGATCCCAGGCCACAGGCAAGTACATGAGGCATGTCTGGAAACTGCCATTGGGTTCTCGGGGCAGGGTCAGATTCAACTGCTGAGCCTCTGACAGGTTGGGGTCCACTGCCAGTATCCAGCTGGTATTGCAATAAGGCTTCTGGGCTGTGAACATGAAGATGTCTGCAAACATGAAGAAGGCCAACAGGATGTTGGGGATGAAGGTGAGGGCCACCAGCCTCTGCTGGAATGTGCCAAACTCCCCCACCACATCCAGGATGTTGGCAAACTTGTCATCCTGCTGGGCTTCTGTAGCCCTCAACTTGCGTAACAGCATCTCCAGAGACGGGGA
>NW_027719021.1:0-322 GCF_054177405.1 Leptonychotes weddellii | reverse complement strand
TGGAAGTAATAAGAAATGTGTCATGTTTAACGGCACAGTAAATAGCACTGGGAAAAACAAAGCAGCTAAAGGGATAGAGATTTATCAGGAGGAAGCCTGCAACTTTAAATCAGACCCAGACCGCGGCTAACCATGGATAACTGACTCCGTGGAAAGCAAAACCACAGATAAGGAGGGACTACTGACCTCTGTTCTTGGCACTCTAATGAGAGCTTTAGGTACATCACTTCACATAATTCTCACAGCACTGCAAAATAGCTCGTAATGTCCCCATTTTTATAGATGAGCAAACTGAGTCTCACAAAGGTGGAATAAATTTCTC
>NW_027719020.1:0-322 GCF_054177405.1 Leptonychotes weddellii | reverse complement strand
TTTTTTTTTTTTTTGCAGATTTGGAAAACTTTAATGTCTCCATAGTCATATTTGGTTACATAATGCTTTATGATTTTCTAGGAGTCAAAAAGTTTGTTATCTAAACAGATCTAACTGGGTTAATTTAAAAGTAGTTTGTTTAAACATTGAGAATATTGAAAAAGAAAAAAATAATAAATCACACACACACATACACAGACCCTCTAGGAAAGCTGAGTAGATACAATATTCTCCATTTATCTTCAGAAAAGTTTGTTGCCCATCCCAGGGCATTCCAGCTACAAAGCAAATTTGAAGCTTTCTTATCTCGGAAAAAAAAAAA
>NW_027719019.1:0-322 GCF_054177405.1 Leptonychotes weddellii | reverse complement strand
GGTACCACACATGGTTTCCTCCTTTGTCAGATTGAAGCTAATGATCTTACGTGCCTCAGAATTGCCGAGATTACATGGGATATTTTATGGCTAGTGTTTAGGACAGATCCTGACACATAGGAAACTCTTAATAATATTGACTTTTATTACTGTTAGTTTCTGGACCAGAGTTTTTTATTTTTTTTGTTTTTATTTTTATTTTTTAATTTTTTTTTAAAGATTTTATTTATTTATTTTGAGAGAGAGAGAATGAGAGAGAGCACATGAGAGGGGTTAGGGTCAGAGGGAGAAGCAGACTCCCTGCCGAGCAGGGAGCCTGATG
>NW_027719018.1:0-322 GCF_054177405.1 Leptonychotes weddellii | reverse complement strand
CCTCGGATTCACTTCTCCGCACGTCCTACCTTCCAGAAAGTGGTCGCTTTTCTGATGAGAGAGTTGTTGCTCTTCTTTTCTTCGATCTCCTGTTGAGTTTGTAGGTGTTCAGAATGGTTTGATCCCTATCCAGCTGAATTCCTGAGAGGAGACGAAATCCAGGTCTCCTACTCCTCCGCCATCTTGCTCCGCCCCCTCTTTTATTTATTTTTAAAAGACTTTATTTTTATAGCAGTTTTAGGGTCATCACAAAATTGAGAGGAATGTTCAGGGATTCCCCATAAACTCCCAACCCCCACATATGCATAGCCTCCCTCATCTT
>NW_027719017.1:0-322 GCF_054177405.1 Leptonychotes weddellii | reverse complement strand
TTGTTTGTTTGTTTTTACTGACCACACAGGGCCGTTGAGTGCTCTCTGGGCAAGGTATACGGTACCACTCAGGGTAGTTCTTGGATAGTTTCTCCTATCTCCTTATGCACCCCCATCCCAGGCAATTTATATCGCCTGACATCACCACCCTTCACGGGGAGTGGGGGCAGGCTTACTGGTTCTCAGTTGGTGTTTCCCCTCAGCTCTGGTTTGATTACTCTAACCTGGAGGCTGACTTCATGGACAGAGATTTGCAGAGTTTGACCTTGTAGGATATCCGTGCCCAGTATGTTCTCTGGCATTGGAGAGATAAAAACCTTAC
>NW_027719016.1:0-322 GCF_054177405.1 Leptonychotes weddellii | reverse complement strand
CTAATCCTGCCCAGTTTTTTATCATAATTAAAACCCTGAGTTATGGTTTGAATTAATAAAATTGCAGTAATGCAGGGAACTCATAATAAAACTAGTGAAAACTTACGGAAGAATTGAATTTTCTTTTTTTTTTTTTTTAAAGATTTTATTTATTTATTTGAGACAGAGAGAATGAGAGAGAGAGAGCACATGAGAGTGGGGAGGGTCAGAGGCAGAAGCAGGCTCCCTGCCGAGCAGGGAGCCCGATGCGGGACTCGATCCCGGGACTCCAGGATCACGACCTGAGCCGAAGGCAGTCGCTTAACCAACTGAGCCACCCAGG
>NW_027719015.1:0-322 GCF_054177405.1 Leptonychotes weddellii | reverse complement strand
TTAAAAAAAAATAAATGCCAGAAGGGAATAAAGAGTCCAGGTTTAGAGTTCACTTAAGAATTGGGCCATCTATCACCTCTAAGTTTCAGTGTGTATTCTACTAACTGCATTAAAACTAACTCCAACCTCTTTTTAGAGTGATATATAACAGCATGTACATGCTGCCCTTCAAATGCTAGTAGCAAGCAGAATTCGCAGTGGGGCTGACTCATGCCCGGGGCCATACCGTAACTCTCTGGGAGCTGACCATCCATTCTGATCACTTCAGAGAGCAGGAGAGCCCAGGATTGAGACAAGACCCACTCACGGACAGTAAAGACAC
>NW_027719014.1:0-322 GCF_054177405.1 Leptonychotes weddellii | reverse complement strand
TCTGCCTGCCTCTCGGCCTACTTGTGCTCTCTCTCTCTATCTCTGTCAAATAAATAAATAAAATCTTTAAAAAAAACAAAAACAAAAACAAAAATGCCAGAACATTCAGATTACACAAAGGGTCAACACACACACACACACACACACACATGCACACACACACCTCGCACTGGTGTTGGAAAAATCCCTGGAATATGAAAACCTTGAGATGAATCCTGAAAACAAATAGGTTTCCACAGGCAAAAAGGAAGAAATTCTGAAAAAGGGAGAACCACATGATTTTGATGTCTAATGACCTACCTTAGGGACTATTACCAGCTTA
>NW_027719013.1:0-322 GCF_054177405.1 Leptonychotes weddellii | reverse complement strand
TTTTTTTTTTTTTAAAGATTTTATTTATTTATTTGAGAGAGAGAATGAGAGACAAGAGAGCATGAGAGGGAGGAGGGTCAGAGGGAGAAGCAGACTCCCTGCTGAGCAGGGAGCCCGATGCGGGACTCGATCCTGGGACTCCAGGATCATGACCTGAGCCGAAGGCAGTCGCTTAACCAACTGAGCCACCCAGGCGCCCGGGTGTGAAATAGTCTTATTGTGGGGTTTTTTAAAGTTTATTTATTTTAAGTAATCCCTACACCACCAAATGTGGGGCTCAAACTTACATCCCCGAGATCAAGAGTTGCACACTTCCAGCTGA
>NW_027719012.1:0-322 GCF_054177405.1 Leptonychotes weddellii | reverse complement strand
GACAGTTAAGCGTCTGCCTTCAGCTCAGGTCATGATCTTGGGGTCCTGGAATCGAGCCCCACATCAGGCTCCTTGCTGAGCAGGGAGCCTGCTTCTCCCTCTCTCTCTGCCTGTGCCTGTCGCCCCCCCCTACCCCGCTTATACTCTCTCTCTGTCTCTGTCAAAATAAATAAATAAATAAAATCTTAAAAAAAAAAAAAAGAATGATATAGTGTCCTTCTGTGTCTCTAACTACAGTCTTTAGTTTAAAATCTAATTTGTCTGATATAAGAATTGGTACTCCAGCTTTCTTTTGAGGTTCATTGGCATGCAAGAGGATCTT
>NW_027719011.1:0-5460 GCF_054177405.1 Leptonychotes weddellii | reverse complement strand
CTCCCTGCTCGGCAGGGAGTCTGCTTTGCCCTCTGACCCTATCCCCTCTCATGTGTTCTCATCTCATTCTCTCTCTCTCAAATAAATAAATAAATAATCTTTAAAAAAAAAAAAAGAATATCCACGTTGAAAAGATAAAAAATATTGATTTTATTAAATCTTGACCCTTAAATACACTTCTTTTTAATAGTATGTGACAAATTGGGAAGTGTGCATAAAGCACATCCGTTCTATACTGAAGTAACATGATTGTCCTGAGGAAGAAGACTTGTGTAATTATTCGAATTTCAAGCAGAACTAGCTCCTCTTCTCACTGCAGCACTCTTCCACATGAAAGGCTGTCTGGCAGACATCGCCTCAGAAATCAATGAAGGGAGCTGTAACTTCAAGGAAAAACACTGAAAGTATTTGTTGCCAATGATAACATTCACGTGATCAACCAAAAACCAGAATTCTCGAAAACTTGACTTTGCCACTGTGAGGCTCGATAGCTTCCCACTACTTAAAGACTTTCCTCATAAGATTGGTGATGTTTTAACAAATGTGATTAAAAAATACTGTATGATGAAATATGTCAATATTTGGAATATCTGCATAACTCAGTGAATCAATATTTTCCAACTGCATCAAGTTACACATGACAGATTTTAACATAATAATTGTATTAAAAGTTCATTGATGTGGTTTCAGATTCCACATTGCAATTAAATTTTCATCATTAAACCACCACTGGTCAAGTTCTGATGTGGTATCAATTACCTGAAAATACCTCTCTGTGTTCTAACTACATATCTGTGTGAAACTGAGTTTTCTTTAAGCACTTCAATCCAAACAATATATCCCAACAAACTGAATGCAGAAGCACATATGAGAATTTAGCTGTCTTCTGTTTAGTCAGATAGTAAAGAAATTTCAAAAATGTAAAACAATTTTTGTTTTTGAAGGTTATTTTTCATTAAAATATTATTCATGTCAAAATATAATGGTTTTAGTATTATAAATATTTAAAAATTTATTTTTGACTTCTAATCCACATAAAAGAAGTTCTTTGGGTCCTTAATAATTTTTAAGAATGTCTCTTTCTCTATGTCTCAAATAAGTAAATCTTTAAAAAAATAATTTTTATGAATGTAAAGGGGTACCAAGATCAACATATTTTATTTATTTTTTTTCTTCAAAGATTTTATTTATTTGAGAGAGAGAGAATGAGAGAGAGAGAACACATGAGAGGGGATAGGGTCAGAGGACGAAGCCGACTCCCTGCCGAGCAGGGAGCCCGATGCGGGACTCGATCCCGGGACTCCAGGATCATGACCTGAGCCGAAGGCAGTCGCTTAACCAACTGAGCCACCCAGGCGCCCCCAAGATCAACATATTTTAAAACTTCAGGTTTAGGAGGTAGCATCTGCAAGACTGCTAACTAATTAGGTGAAAAAAGAATGAGGCTGAAGGAGGAACTCAAGATGGCTCTGAGTTGGTACCTGAAATAGGGTATACAGGATATGGATACATATTAGGTTGAGGGAATGGGAGAAGGTAAGATAAAAAAGATTTTAGTTGAATCTTAATGGCAAATCCTACATGACATTTAGAAAAAATCTGGAATTCAGAAGAGCGTTCTGGGCTAGAAAAATAGAATGGCCTATTTCTGTCAGTTTGAGCTGAGGAACAGAATTAGCACACAGTCCATCCACTGACTTTGAGAACCTATTATGGTATGAAAGGAGAGGTCATCAGATGGAAATCTGTGAAATTATCAATGCATTTAAGTTGTGAGCAAAGCTGTTGCATATAGACAGTGAAGCTGTACACTGCACAGTACCAAGGAGGGCCTCTCACATAGATTACAACGGGGAAGATGCCCAAGAGCTGTGCAGCACACTACCTGCACAAGCAAACATGGCACTCCCAAAGAGGAAGAGCACCAGCCAGCCAGAGAATTGGCTAGAGAAGTGTAAACAGTTCTTGAATCATGGATTCAAATTAAGAGAAGTTCTTCAGGAGACAGTTAACAAAAAGTATTAAAGAAAGGTCAAAAAAAGACTTTGTTAAATCCCGAATGGGTGGTAAGGAATAGTAAGTATGGTCTTTTTAAAGTCGGCTGTCAAAGGAAAAAAAAAACCCAAAGTATGGTATTTGGAGGAAGTTTATGGGTTTTTTTTGTTTTTAAAAACAGGATAGATTTGGGGAAGATGACACTGGAAAAGAAAGAAAAAGAATGAACTGTTAAAGTGAGTGTCTACTATATGTGTGCAAGTATGGTAGGCATTTATATATATGTAGAAGGGAGGAGATAATGAAAGAAAAAGCAGTTCTAGGAAGCACTGGGATAAGTAACATTGGTAGAGAAATTGTCCTTTATAGCATAATGATCCAAAAGAGAAGGATGGATATGGTCCACAGGTGAAGCTGAAGTATATCAACGCTTTTTAAGTGCTGTTACAGACATTACGGATGAATGTTACAGATCACTTATCTATTCTGATTCCAACTTCTGACTAGATTACACATAGCCCAATCTAGCTAACATTTGTGGAGTTAATTTAGGGGTTGACTAGTCAGTCTGTGGATTATAATCTGAGCCCTTTAGCTCTACTTCTTTGATGTAATTTGGAAATTACACTGTTCCTCAGCAACTCTGCTCTAGTGGCTTTTTAAGGAGAGGGGAGAAAAAAATTACGCAGGATATTACACACAGACTAGATACTAAGCCAGTTATCAGGCGTTAAACTGATTTTGGCTAGTTTGGGCTAGGTGTAAGGAAGGGATCCATTTCTTAAACAAGACAGAAAACAGTAAAACATCAATGTGGCTGATATTATTTCCTGAAGACAGAAAATCAAACTTCATGCCAGACAAATGCAATATTTGAATTGTCCTATTTCCAATGTTTCAACTAAAAGCATGCAATTCAAGGCTGTAAGTTGAACTTTTTACTTCAAGAGAAAAATACAACTTGATAAACTAATTGAATATTCTTGATAAATTAACTAATAATTAACTTACATGAAAACCTAATACCATATTGAGCAACCAAAATACAGAGATATTAAGTCTGAATGCTGACATAGCAAAACAATTAAAGATTTGTATAGGTATTTTCAAATCTGGCATAAAACAACCCAGTGTTCTAAGATCTAACATTATAAAATAAGAATTATCTTATTCAGAAAAATGAGACCAACCTTAAACCTACCCATTTCTAACAGATAAATTCTTAGAGAAAAAGAAAAATTTAAATCTCTCTAAAAATTAAACACTTTTACTGTGGTGAGATTACAGTTCAACAAGCCCTCTGCTGTGTGCCTCTCCTATGCCAGGCAGTATGTTAGGTATTTAAAGATAAACGAAAAAGAGTTTAAGAGAATTTATATATAAATTGCTTCTCATAACTTTATTTGTTCCTTATTTTGACTGTTATCAGTAGTATTTATAACATAAAACACTCCATTTTAAGAAAATAAAACCAGTTACTTTTCTTCAGCCATTATGAATCCCAGTACCAAAATTGCAACCCATTTTATTTTCAACTTATTATAGAAATTTCCAAACATACACAAGTCCTCATGTACCCAGTACCAGAGTTTACACTCGGTTTCAAAAATTATTAACAACCTGCCACTTCTGTTTTATCTTTATCCCCTTGATCTCCCCCGCCCCATGTTTTTGCTGGACTATTTTAAAGCAAATCCCAGACATTTATATCACCTATATTTATACACGCGCGCGTGCGCACGCGCACACACACACACACACACACACACAATGGAATATTACTCAGCCATAAAAAAGAATGAAATCTTGTCATTTCCAATGACATGGATTGAGCTAGAGGGTATTATGCTAAGTGAAGTAAGTCAGTCAGGGAATGACAAATACCATATGATTTCACTCATATGTGGAATTTAAGAAACCAAACAGATGAACATAGGGGAAATAAAAGAGAAGCAACCCATAAAACAGACTTAACGATAGAGAACAAACAGGGTTGCTGGAGGGAAGGTGAGCGGCAGGATGGGCTAAATGGGTGATGGGTATTAAGCAGGGCACTTGTTGTGATGAGCACTGGGTGTTATATGTAAGTGATTAATCTCTGATTTCTACTCCTGAAGCTAATATTACGCTTTATGATAACTGGAATTTAAATAAAAACTTGAAACAAACAAAAAATTACAGTATATATCCCTAACAGGTAAGAGATCCTTTCTGATACCACTGTCAGATCCAACTGAATACTCTGTTCATGTTCACTTTTTTCACCAATTGTCTTAAAAGTATCTTTTCTCGGCGGAGCAAGATGGCAGAGGAGTAAGAGACCTGGATTTCGTCTGGTCTCAGGAATTCAGCTGGATAGGGATCAAACCATTCTGAACAACTACGAACTCAACAGGAGGTCGAAGAAAAAAACAGCAACAACTCTCTGAACAGAAAAGCGACCACTTTCTGGAAGGTAGGACGTGCGGAGAAGTGAATCCGAGGCGATATTCGGGAGGATAGACGGCGGGGGAGGGGGCCTCCGTCGGCTGCTTCTGGCAAGTGATAGAGCCGTGGAGCACAAGATCGGAACTTTTAGACGTCGGCCCTGCTGAGGGACATCGCTCCGGTGGCTAAGCAGGGGGTGCAACCCTCGTGGGACACTGGTCTCAGGACCCTCGGGGTCACAGGAAGACCGGGGGTGCCTGAGTGTGGCAGAGCTCCCAGGTATCAGAGTGGGGAAGCCGGCTGCAGAGACGGAGCCGAGGCACAGGCTCTCAGCTCGGGGTTGCCATAAACGGTGATCCACGGCACAGTCGGGCCACTGCTCCTCCAGCAGGGACCCAACGAGCGGCAGATCCGGGGAGACTCCCCTTCCTCCCCCAGGAGGAGCAGCGCGGGAGCGCACTGCAGGGATCTGCTGGGTTTGGAGACACCACACTGAGTTGGGTGTCAGAGATAGAAACGCTCGGTCACAGGCTGGGTGAGCACGGAGTGCGGCCAGAGCAGGGAGACGGGATTGATCGACTGCTTTTCTTTGGGGACGCACTGAGGAGCGGGGCCCCGAGTTCTCGGCTCCTCCGGGGTGGAGATAGGGAGACCGCCATTTTCACTCTCGGCCTCCAAAAGTGCATGGAAAGCTTGCAGGGAACAAAAGCTCCTGAGAGCAAACATGAGCAGATTACTTAGCCCACATCGGGCAAGGGCGGGGCAATTTCGCCTCCCGCAAAGACATTTGGGAACCACGGCAACAGGCCCCTCCCCCAGAAGATCAGGGAGAATAGCCAGCCAAGACCAAGTTTACCAATCAATGAGAACGGCAGAACTCCAGGGCTAGGGGAATAATGCACATAGAATCCATGGCTTTTTTACCATGATCCTTTAGTCTTTCAAAGTTAATTTTTTCTTTAACTTGTTTTTTGAATTTTTCTTTTTCCCTTTTTCTTTTTTTAAAGATTTTATTTATTTATTTGACAGAGAGAGACA
>NW_027719010.1:0-322 GCF_054177405.1 Leptonychotes weddellii | reverse complement strand
TGAATATCTGAGTATGACTTTTTTTCCAGATACAATTTAAAAAAAAATTATTTAAATTCAATATCTGAGTATAACTTTTAACTCCCCCAGAACTTTACTAATAATGGAAATGGTTGATTAACACCTATTTTGTATGTTATATGTATTACATGCTGTATTCTTACAATAAAGTAAACTAGAAGAAGAAAATGTTATCATAAGGCAGGGACACCTGGGTGGCTCAGGTCTGCCTTCGGCTCAGGTCATGATCCCGGGGTCCTGGGATCGAGCCCTGCATTGGGCTCCCTGCTCAGTGGGGAGCCTGCTTCTCCCTCTCCCTCTG
>NW_027719009.1:0-322 GCF_054177405.1 Leptonychotes weddellii | reverse complement strand
TGCCGTCTGAGGTGAGGAGACCAATCAGATGCCCGTCTGGCCGTGTCCCAAAGGAGCTTAGGTGAGGCTTACCCGTAGCTGTCTCAGCGTTGTGACTTAGGATCGGAAACCATTCCAATGCCACATAGACCGTATGCCGTTCACCCCGGAATCACAGACGGGCCCACTCAGACTCTGTAGGCTTCGGGGGACCTTAAGGGTGCCTGCCCGTGGAGTCACAGAATCAGTCCTCTTGAGCAAGCCAGGTCGTACTGCACATTCACTCACACATTCACACTCCAGAAGTTATTACATTCCCTCCCTGGGAATCCCTACATGGGAG
>NW_027719008.1:0-322 GCF_054177405.1 Leptonychotes weddellii | reverse complement strand
TCAGTTGCACTCTGCCTTCCTTTGTGTGTCTCCGTAATAGAAGCCATCAAAGGAACTCCAGAACTTGGAAAGGAGGTGGCAGAGGAACATCGAATGGTAAGTCCTTTTGTCTGTGAACTCACTCGGAATGATGCATCGAAGAAGCCCTTGACCTCAGCCATTGCCCATCTCCCTGGACACAGTGGCTGAGAGAAGCAAGCGACATTAGACGATCACGTCCCACCCAGGACCGAAGTCCCTCTGCTTTAGAGGCTTAAACAGAATTGGAAGAAATAAGAAATAATAATAATAAGGTTAAAATTCCAATCTATGTTCTTTTTTT
>NW_027719007.1:0-322 GCF_054177405.1 Leptonychotes weddellii | reverse complement strand
TTTACTACCACCTTCACACCAAAAACACAATTCCTTCTAGGATTGCATTGTCTGATAAAAGTGATCTGGACCCACTTTTGAGCATTGGGAATATAGTTGATGCTGTGAGGGACTGAATTTTTGTTTTTATTTAATAAAAATATTTAAATTTAAAAGCTAGTACTCTGTTCAGTTATAGCAAAGTTTGGGGTATGTTTGAAGAACTTGGGCATGTGAACTCAATTTTTCAACAGTAAATTTTATGGTATTGAAATGCAAATCAAGTTTTTTACAATAAAAATTTAGTACAGATTGAATGAAATAGATACCCAATTTAGAGGAT
>NW_027719006.1:0-322 GCF_054177405.1 Leptonychotes weddellii | reverse complement strand
GTCGGAAGGGGAAACGAACCATGAGAGACTATGGACTCTGAGAAACACACTGAGGGTTCTAGAGGGGAGGGGAGTGGGTTTAGCCTGGTGATGGGTATTAAAGAGGGCATGTACTGCGTGGAGCACTGGGTGTTATACGCAAACAGTGAATCATGGAACACTACATCAAAAACTAATGGTGTAATGTATGGTGATTAACACAACATAATAAAAAAATTAAATTAAATTAAAAAAAAGAAGATGTGTGTATAAACAGACACATACATACGCACATACAATGGACTATTACTCAGCCATCAAAAAGGATGAAATCTTACCATTT
>NW_027719005.1:0-322 GCF_054177405.1 Leptonychotes weddellii | reverse complement strand
TGTTTCTAATTTGAGCGTCTGGATGGTGACACATCACTCTCAGAGAAGAATCGGGTCTGAGATCAAGCGGTGGGGGAAAGAACCATGCATTTGCAGATAGATGTTACCCTTAATATTTTGAGTTAGGAAATGCCAGCAAAATGTGGCACATGGGCAGAGCCCTGGATGAAAGACTTGGGTTTTCCATCCAGCTCTACCAGCAAGTGACTCCATAACCGTGAGCAGGTCCCTTCACCCCACTGAGCCTCAGTTTCCCCACCTGGAAAACGGAGACAAGTCCTATTCTAACTACCTCGTCCTGCTGTCATTTTGATCAAATAGA
>NW_027719004.1:0-322 GCF_054177405.1 Leptonychotes weddellii | reverse complement strand
CCACAGGAACAGCACGGTCCACAGGAATAGCACGGTCCACAGGAGCAGCATGGTCCACGGGAACAGCACAGTCCACAGGAACAGCACGGTCCACGGGAACAACATGGTCCACAGGAGCAGCACGGTCCCCGGGAACAGCATGTCCTGGGAAAACCACTGTTCACGGGAACAGCACATCCCAGGACTGCCGATGGTGAACGAAGGGGGCAAGCTTCAGTCCGGATTCTGTGCAGACAGGAGCAGCCTCACTGCAGCTCACAAGGAGAGGTGCAGGCACCCCAAGTCTCCAAAGGGAGGCATCTTCCCAGGGGCTCTGGCACAT
>NW_027719003.1:0-322 GCF_054177405.1 Leptonychotes weddellii | reverse complement strand
GTTCATGTTGAGAGTGATTATTGAAAAATCTGAATTTATTGTCATCACATTGCCTGTGAAGACCTTGTTTTTATAGATTGTCCCTGTAAATTTCTGTTCTATATCACTCTTGGGGTATTTCTTCTTTTATAGAACCCCCCTCCTTAATATTTCTGGCAGGGCCAGCTTTGTGGTCACATATTCTTTCAGTTTCTGCTGGTCTTGTAAGCTCTGCATCTCTCCATCCATTCTAAATGACAGCCTTAGCAAATAAAGTATTCTTGGGTGCATGTTCTTCTCATTCAGTACCCTGAATGTGTCTTGCCAGGCCTTTCTGGCTTGC
>NW_027719002.1:0-322 GCF_054177405.1 Leptonychotes weddellii | reverse complement strand
CAAGTGTTACATTGTGGCCACAGTTGACCGGGACCTTAAACGAAGGATCCGGAAGATCCCTGGAGTTCCCATCATGTACATTTCTAACCATAGGTACAACATTGAGCGGATGCCAGATGATTATGGAGCCCCTCGGTTCTAATTCTTAAAAGATAGAGTTCCTCTGCCTTCCTTTACCAACTTTTTCTGTTGCCTGTTCGTATTAGCAGTATGCTGTAGCATGAATTATTCTTCTTACCCATTTGCTCTGTTATGAGCTGACTATGGTTAAAAACACTCACTTTTTGATGTTTTGAAATTGATATTTTGTATCATTTTAAAT
>NW_027719001.1:0-5460 GCF_054177405.1 Leptonychotes weddellii | reverse complement strand
GCGCCTGGGTGGCTCAGTTGGTTGGGCGACTGCCTTCGGCTCAGGTCATGATCCTGGAGTCCCGGGATCGAGTCCCGCATCGGGCTCCCTGCTCGGCAGGGAGTCTGCTTCTCCCTCTGACCCTCCTCCCTCTCATGCTCTCTGTCTCTCATTCTCTCTCTCTCAAATAAATAAATAAAATCTTTAAAAAAAAAAAAAAGAAAGAAAGAAATGAGAATGCCATACACAGCTACAGGGCCTTCTGAGCTCAGGAAATTGCCATCCCATCCTTGTGACTACTCCTCTGCCCTGTTTGGTCTGCCAGTTCATGAGGGGTGATTGTTAAATTTTCGGGAATTTCTCGAGTTGGTTGTTAAACACAACCTTTAAAAATTTAAATTCTACAAACTTACAGTTAAATACATGATATTAAACACAAAGGGAATGCTAAGTGAAATCGGCCAGACACCAAAGAACAAGTATTGTGTGATGCCATTTTTATGAGGTACCTAGAATAGGCAAATTCATAGAGACAGAAAGAATCGGGGGGGGGTCGGGGGGAGGGAACGGGAGTTCCTGTCTGATGGGTACAGCGTTTGTAACACTGTAAATGTACTTAATGCCACTGAGTTGTATATTTTTTAATGGCTAAAATGATGATTTTATGTATATTTACCACAACTGCATATATAGCAAATATATATATGTGTATATATATAACTTAAAACAAAGGAAATAAATACAGCTCATCACTTTCTAATGATTTTCCTATATTGTGCTATTGCTCCCGAGATTATTCACATGTATGGTGGAAATACTACGTAATGGTGTTAGTGCCCAGCTCCTCCCAGTGTCATGTTCAATGGCTGAAGCCCGACTGGCATGATGAGGAACACAACTGCCCAGTTGCACCCAGTCAACCCTCAGAATCATGATGGGAATAAGTTATTCTTTTAAGCCACTAAATTTTTTTTAAAGAGTTTTCTCCTATTTTTATTTTTTTAAGATTTTATTTATTTATTTATTTGTCAGAGAGAGAGAGCACGAGCAGGGGGAAGGGCAGACAGAGGGAGAAACAGGCTCCCCGCTGAGCAGGGAGCCAGACGTGGGACTCGATCCCAGGACCCTGGGACCATGACCTGAGCCAAAGGCAGATGCTTAACTGACTGAGCCACCCAGGCATCCCTAAGCCATTAAATTTGATGTCATTTTTACTCATTGATAACAAGAACTACTGCTTACCTTTAAGCTTCTCTATGAAAGAAAAATAATTTTCTACCACATTTAAAGCATTAAGATTGCTGTTTTTCTTGCATCCAAACTGAAACCTTACCCATTCAGGTTGGATGAGGCTGGGTGAGAGCAAGAACAAGCATAACCAAGTGACTTAGAAACCTAGATTTTAATCCCTAATAGGCTATGTGACTTTGGCAGTCCTCTTTCTCTCTGGATATCAGGGTCCTCATCTGTAAAAAGCAAGATTCATTCATTAAAATAAAATTTACTAACTGCCACTGTGTTGAGCATTGCTCAGAGCTTGCCTTTTCTAATGAGGCTTACAGTGTAGCAGGGGAAAATGGTCAAGATAAAGACCAAGAAATAAGCCACTGAGGGGCGCCTGGCTGGCTCAGTGGGTGGAGCATGCAACTCTTGATCTTGGGTGGTGAGTTCAAGCCCTGCATTGGGCGTAGAGCTTACAAAAAAAAAAGCCACTGAAAGAACACTGGAAAATGCATGATGAGAACACAACCAGAGGAAATAAGAAAGTGGTGGGGCAGAAGGAGGGCTGAGGATGGCCTCTTCAGGGAGGGAGGTGCTATTTAAGCAGCAATCTGAATGGAAGGATGAGGTGGCTATGTAAAGACCCGAGAAACAAGCTTTCCAGGCAGAGGAAACAGCAAACAGCAAAGAACTAATTTTGCATGGTTAAAGAAACAGCCAGAAGGCTAGCATGGATGGAGCAAAATGGGTAAGAGAGTGGTAGTAGATGAATTTAGAGGCATAAGAGCCAGAATTAAGCAAGCTCAAGGAAAGGCTGGTCCACACAGTGCCTTGTAATATAGGCCACTGTTGACCTTGATCAATGGTTTCCAACCTTTGGGCCATAGTACCCAGGGATGGTGGAAGTTGATGAATTTGCAAAGCTGGGAGATTATTATAAAGATCCCATGATTTGGTATACATGCAAAGTAGTATCTGTCAACTAAATAAATGCGCCTCATATTCTGTATACCACCAGCTTTTAAATACATTGGCAATGCTATTGTATTTTCCAAAAATACAAATCCATTGCAAAAGTACTTGAGAATTTATAATTCTGCATTTTCCATTATGTTTTTCTCCATCAATGAAAATGAAGAGCTTAATTCTATCGTGTGACTATGAACTGCCTGGTGGAAAAAAAGTGCGTTCATATTCCCACCTAGAAGGACAAATCTTGAGAATGTCCAGACACTTCTATTACTAAAGTCATAGACAATTCTGCTATGAGAAAATGTGTTGAGGCAAAAAGAGCACATGGTGTTTTGTTTTTTTTAACTATTATTATTAGTATCACAAGAAATTTTGAGTACTTACTATCAGCTAGGCACTGTTGTGTTTTCCTTTCAGTTATTCATCTAATCTCCAAAACAACTGTGTGAAATAAGCATTCCAATTCCCATTTCACGGATGAGGTATCTCAAGGTTCAGTCATGTTAACTAAATTGACCAAGTTCACACAGGTAATAAATGGGAGAGGAAGAGGTCAAGGTCTGTCCTAATAGAAATGGGTCAGTTAGGTATGGTTGTGTGATGGATCACCCTGACACTCAATGCCTGAAAACAATAAATATTTATTATTGTTTATGGATCTATGGGTTGAGCCAAGGGGTTCTTCTCCTCAAAGTTGAACTCACTCATGCTTGTGTAGTCAGCCACAGGTTGAGTAGGTGGCTCTCCCAGGGGAGAGTGGGTTCTCTCACCTGCTAGGATGTCTGCTGGCTGCAGAGTAGGTAGTCCATGAAAGCTTCAGCTGGGACAGCTGAGCCCTGCTCCATGCGGCCCGTCATCCTCCAGCAGGCTGTACCAGGCTTGTGCATAAGGCAGTAGCAGGCTTCCAAAATACGCACAGGATAGATGAAGCCTCCTGAGGCACAGACTGCTTATTTCCACTGGATTTTGTTGGTCCAACCAAGACATGAATCCGACTAATATTCAAGGAGTGAGAAATCGACTCCACCTCTTGAAGGAAGGCATTACCAAAATGATATTGCAAAGGGTATAGATATAGGGAGGAATAAAGAGATGAAGCTTTTTTTTTTTTGCAATTGATCTGCCCAAATAAAAAAAATAAAAGCAAGCTATGTGTTATAATGAGACGCGCAATTTGATCAGGAGTCTCAAAACCAAGTAAGTTCCCCACTTTGGAAAACAAGTGGCAGTTCCTTATACATACGCTAAACTCACACCTGCCCTATAACCCAGAAATTCATTCCTAGGTATTTCTCCAAGGAAAATAAATATACATGCCCCCCAGAAAGAGTCACACAGATACATCCATTGCACCTTTATTCACAGTAGCCAAAAACTGGAAAAGAAAGTATAAATGTCTTTCAACAATGAATGGATAAACAAAGCACTGTACCTTCATGACCCAGGAATAGTTTAAAAATGAACTAAGAATGAATGAATGAATCTCAGAAACATTATAATATTGAAAGAAGCCAGACACAAGAGTATACACATTTTGTCTGGTCCCATTTCTATGAAGTTCTAGAATTGGTGCACCTGAGCTCTGGGAATAGAAATCAGAACCATAGGGGAGGGCAGGTTATTGCTAGGAGGAGGCATGAAGGAGCATACAGGAGGGATGGAAGGTTCTATACCAGTTAGAGCGTTGGTTACAAGGCTGTAGACATTTGTTGAAACTCATAAAACTGTACTTGAAATCCTTGCAATTCATTGTACGCAAATTGGACCCCAATTAATAATAATAATAATAATAGTTAATAATAAAGCCAAGCTCCCAAAGTTTTCGAAGAAATGTTTGGAAGAACTGGCAGGGTTTCACTGTGAGCATGATGCTCCCTGAGTCACAGCATTAAAGAAACATTCTGGGGTGGGGGGGGAACCCATAAGCTTCCTTCAATGTGTCCTCACCTGATCAGACGGTAATAGAAAGGAGGATAATCCATTTACATTTTCAAGAGACACACAGGAAACATCAACAAAATGCACTTGTAAATTCATTGCAGCTAACTGGGGTTATGGGGATTTGCCTTGAGTGAGGCCTGCTTTCTTTTCCCAGAAGGTTGCTGGTAGGAGGAGGCTTAGATACCCTCCTGGAGTCCTGGAGTCAGATGGCAGGAAGAGGAGGAAAGATCCACGGGGAGCCTTCTGTAGGAGTCAGACCTCACTCAGAAAATTGTGAATCAGGTTCCTGATGTTTATGCTGCATAGAAGCCAATAATTCCCTTGCTTAGAGAATCACGCAGAATGCATCCAAGTCTTTGATCAGGGAGACCAAGAAGATTTCTGGGCTCAGATTAAATGGGACCAGCGAAAATGGAGCATCCTGGCGGAGCACCATCAAGCCACTCCTTGGCTAAGGGGGGCAAAGTGGGGATCATGGATCATGGATCTTGGCTTTGGGGGCTTGTTTTTTTCATTTGTAACTCATCATCCTGTTTTAGAATGCAACATTTTTTCTGTAAAGATAACGCAGTCTAAGTTATTTTAAAATCCCTTGGAAACCAATTGAGGCCCTGAGAACATGTTTTAATAACAGTTTGCCTGTTTTGAGCAGCCTATGTGCATTATTCCTGCTCCATCCACTCCAATCCCATGACCGAGTTGCTGTTTGCTCCATTTTACCAACTAGAGAACCGTGGCTCCGACTTGTTCCCAGTGTGTCCGATCTTCCTTCTAGATGCTTTCAGAGTTTCAAAAAGTGAGGTTTTGGAGTTGCCTACAAGAAAATAGTTTACATGTTCTGCTCCCTTTTGCAAATCATCTAAAAATAATCTTTCCATATTCTAACTGAGCATCCTGCTCCCTCTTGCTTTCTTGGGTTTACAATGACTGGACCCAAGTTATATGGCTTTATTTGTGGGTTGAATGAGAAGAAAAGAGAGGCAGGCTGAACATGTCCAAGAAAGATTTGTGTCCCAGGAAGGCTTTATTTCTCTCTGGTTCCAAGGGAAAAAAGTGGTGAGCGGTCTGAGCCAGTCTCCGCAGAGTCAGAGAGCACAGTGACTAGGCATCAGTCCTACTTGTAGAAATTGCAAGATGTTACTTTCGTGCAGTTTTCCATCCACCGTATTAAATCATTGCTGCTAATTTGGGGTTTTTTTTAAGATTTTATTTATTTATTTGAGAGAGAGAGAGTGTAAGCGAGAGAGCACAAGCGGGGGAAAGGGTAGAAGGAGAAGCAGACTCCCCCCTGAGCAGGGAGCCCGATGCAAGACTCGATCCCAGGACCCTGGGATCATGACCTGAGCC
>NW_027719000.1:0-322 GCF_054177405.1 Leptonychotes weddellii | reverse complement strand
TTTTTTTTTTAAAGATTTTATTTATTTATTTGACAGAGAGAGACACAGTGAGAGAGGGAACACAAGCAGGGGGAGTGGGAGAGGGAGAAGCAGGCTTCCCGCCGAGCAGGGAGCCCGATGTGGGGCTCGATCCCAGGACCCTGGGATCATGACCTGAGCCGAAGGCAGACGCTTAACGACTGAGCCACCCAGGCGCCCCGAACTCACAGGCTTTTGAGGATGATTAAAACCTGTGAGTGAAAAGGAGATTGTCTTAGGCACCTAGCAGCACTTACCAATAATTTCCCTCTCTAAGTAATAGCCATGAATTTTACAGTGATAA
>NW_027718999.1:0-322 GCF_054177405.1 Leptonychotes weddellii | reverse complement strand
TTTTTTTTTTTTTTTTTAAAGATTTTATTTATTTATTTGACAGAGAAAGACACAGCGAGAGAGGGAACACAAGCAGGGGGAGTGGGAGAGGGAGAAGCAGACTCCCCGCCGAGCAGGGAGCCTGATGCGGGACTCGATCCAGGGACTCCAGGATCATGACCTGAGCCGAAGGCAGTCGCTTAACCAACTGAGCCACCCAGGCGCCCCTTGAAATGACCTTTCTAAACTCAGTTTCCTCATCCTGGGAGGTCAGAGGCACTGTGTCTTTGGTTCCTTTCCAAAAAGTTTATAATTTTGGAATTCTGTGAGTAATCTTTGGTTA
>NW_027718998.1:0-322 GCF_054177405.1 Leptonychotes weddellii | reverse complement strand
CGCTTACCTCCTTCTGTTTTGGAACCTTAACCGTGTCTCTTCGGCTTTCTTCTAGGGCCATCTGTAATCTGAGGTCGTCACCCCGCCTGAGGCGTTCTTCCTGAAGAGGACAATGGGACTGTAATGACATCATTGTGCAGAACAAAGCAACGCGCCAGGAACAGGACGGGCAAATCAGAGTACGCATTATTGCAAAGGAAGATGGGAGAACAACTCGTAAAATAGTTACTCTTCTATCCTGCGAGTGTAGCCCAGAGGGCTCGCGTCTGCCCCTCCCTGCTGCCTTGTGTGGGTTCCCTGGTTTTGGGGTCCCACCGGGGGG
>NW_027718997.1:0-322 GCF_054177405.1 Leptonychotes weddellii | reverse complement strand
GATGGTGCTGGTGATGATGATGAAGATGGTGGTGGTGATGAAGATGGTGCTGGTGATGATGATGAAGATGGTGGTGGTGGTGGTGATGGTGAGGATGGTGCTGGTGATGATGAAGATGGTGCTGGTGATGATGATGAAGATGGTGCTGGTGATGATGGTGGTGGTGGTGGTGCTGGTGATGATGGTGGTGGTAATGATATTGTCATCATTACTGCTATTGAAAAAATACATTGACGGTCTAATACCCGTGCTAAATGCTCTGCACCTGTTGCCTCATTGAGTCCTCTCTGGCAATCCTCTTAGGATCCTTAGTCTCTGGTTG
>NW_027718996.1:0-322 GCF_054177405.1 Leptonychotes weddellii | reverse complement strand
TGGGAATGCAAGCTGGGGCAGCCACTCTGGAAAACAGTATGGAGGTTCCTCAAAAAGTTGAAAACAGAGCTACCAGGGACGCCTGGGTGGCTCAGTTGTTAAGCGTCTGCCTTTCGCTCAGGTCATGATCCCGGGGTTCTGGGATCAAGCCCCGCATTGGGCTCCCTGCTCTGCAGGAAGCCTGATTCTCCCTCTCCCACTCCCCCTGCTTGTGTTCCCTCTCTTGCTGTGTCTCTGTCAAATAAATAAATAAAATCTTTAGAAAAAGAAAGAAAGAAAGAAAATAGAGCTACCCTATGACCCAGCAATTGCACTACTGGGT
>NW_027718995.1:0-322 GCF_054177405.1 Leptonychotes weddellii | reverse complement strand
GGGATCGAGTCCCGCATCGGGCTCCCTGCTCGGCGGGGAGCCTGCTTCTCCCTCTGACCCTCCCCCATCTCGTGCTCTCTCTCTCTGTCTCATTCTCTCTCTCAAATAAATAAATAAAATCTTAAAAAAAAAAAAAAGAAGTCTCTTTCTTAGTTGCTTTGGCTAACAGTCTGCTATATACAACAGGTTTGGATTAAGTGCTTTGGTGAATGAAGGAATAAGGCAGTGTCCAGGGTGGAGCTAAGGGATGATGGAAGAATAAAATTGTCATGAGAGGCAAAGACTAAGAATCCAGTGAAATGTAGGAGTCACAGCAAGAGAT
>NW_027718994.1:0-322 GCF_054177405.1 Leptonychotes weddellii | reverse complement strand
CCCCCCCGAGGGTAATTGTTCATTCAACAATTAACCCCTTGAGTGTGCCACAGGGATAAGATGGGTGTTTTTCACTATAACCCTGAAGATCAAAATCTATTTTGGCAACAGAGGCATAGGCAGCACCAAAGACATTTTGTAGGGTCCTTGTGAGCCTTTTTTTTTTTTTAATGAACGTGATCTCAGCATGCCACACAAAAATTGTTCTTGTCTGCATGAGTGACCACCCAATATGTAGGGTATCAGTCTTCCCCCGGAGCACTCTATAGAATGGAAACAAATGCCTGGTTGAGACACACAAACAACAATCAGGTGAATTATG
>NW_027718993.1:0-322 GCF_054177405.1 Leptonychotes weddellii | reverse complement strand
CCATGTGTTGAGAAAAGATAGGAGAAAAGCAACATATGTCTAAGAGCCAGAAAGAATGGTAGGAAAATCAGCAATGTTTTTATTCCTTTAGAGTGAGCGATAAAGTTTATACACTGTAGGGGAAAAAAATGACCTAAAGCAGGATGGGGTTAGTCTTGTAGGAAAAAAGGCCCTGTTTCACTCTGACAGATGTGTGTGTGCCCACATGTGAGCTCAGATGGAAGTGGGTGGAGGGTACATGGAAAAATCTGTGCCTTATCACATTTCTTCATCCTGCTTCTGATTTCAGTGATAATTGCAGCAGACAATTCCCAAGTCAGAT
>NW_027718992.1:0-322 GCF_054177405.1 Leptonychotes weddellii | reverse complement strand
TCCTTTTCTTTCATTTGGAAAATATTCCTCTGTCTCCTCATTTCATCTAACTCTCTGTGTCTGTTTCTATGAATTAGGAAAGTCAGCTGTGTCTCTGGCTCTCGAAGGTAGTGGCCTTATGAAGAAAGGGTCATGTAGTTTCCTGCAGTGCAATATCCCCTATTCACCAGAACCAGGCACTTCATGCTGTTTCCTGTATGTTGAGTGTGCCCTGCTGCTGTGGTGAGCCACTTTTGCCTTCAGCCCAGTCATGTGCAATGACTGTCTTTGCCTGTTGTGGACATTATTTCATCCCTGTGGTGTTAGTGGGCCAATATGGGCT
>NW_027718991.1:0-5461 GCF_054177405.1 Leptonychotes weddellii | reverse complement strand
ACAAACTGAGGGTTCTAGAGGGGAGGGGGGTGGGAGGATGGGTTGGCCTGGTGGTGGGTATTGAGGAGGGCACGTTCTGCATGGAGCACTGGGTGTTGAGCACGAACAATGAATCATGGAACACTTCATCTAGAACTAATGATGTAATGTATGGGGATTAACATAAGAATAAAAAAAAAATTTCCTTAAAAAAAAAAAATTCCAGTTTTGTATTTTTATTAAAAATACTCTCTTGGCAAACCAAGAAGCTGACTCTTAACTATAAAGAACAAAATGGTGGTTAACAAGGGGGAGATGGTGGGAGGATGTGTGATGGGGATTAATGAATGCACTTGTGATGAGCACCAGGTGATGTATGGACGTGTTGAATCACTAAATTGTACACTTGAAACTAATATTACACTGTATGTTAACTAACTGAAATTTAAATAAAAACTTTTAAAAATACTCTTTTATTTATTTTAATAATATTATTAATTTCCTATTTCTTAGTTTTTTTTTTATTTTAGTAACTTTTCTATGAAGGAAATTATCACTGGGGTTCAAAAATCATTTTACTTGGTACCCAGGACAATTAGAAGACAAAATTTTAAAATGGAGTATGACTTCCATTGAGCCAGGTCAACACAGCATCACATATAACTTCACTAGAGTATCTGAAGGTGCAAAAAGAAAAGAAAACAGAGAGGCAAAGAAAGAAGGAAAGGAGAGGGAGAGGGAAGGGTATAATAAAAACATATGAACGAAGTCTATAAATGTGTTAAAGGACAACAATACCTTCCCTTCAGTTGATCATCAAAGTATATTTTACATGTTACTTTTTTATACAAAATTACTTTCATTAAAGATATGATTTCTTACCATTCTATAAAACATAGGTAGGGATTACTTCATGTAAAAACATTTTTCCAACCTTAAAGGACCACAAAATAGATCTGAAAATGCTTGGTACTAGATAAAATAAGGATGGCGAAGTCAGTTAAGCAGACATCTGACTCTTGAATTCAGCTCAGGTCATGATCTCAGGGTGGTGAGATTGAGCACCTGTTTAAGATTCTCTCTCTCTCTCCCTCTCCCTTTGCCACTCCTTCCACATTCACACTCCTTCTCTCTGTAAAAGGAAGGAAGGAAGGAAGCAAGGAAGGAAGGAAGGAAAAAGGGAGGGAGGGAAGGAGGGAGGGAGGAAGAAAAAATTAATTCCAGGTTCTGACACCTGGAATGAGGGGAACAAAAACAAATTCACGATGAATCAAAAAAAGCAGATAGTAATATGATTACATCATTATGACCCCATCCCTGCATATTTTTGGTAGATGTGTATACTGCTTTCCTAGGGCTGCCCTAACAATTGACCACAGGATGGTGGCTTAAAATAACAGAAATTGATCCTCATAGTTCTGGAGGGCAGAAGTCTGACCCTGAGATCATGACCTGAGCCAAAATCAAGAGTCAGTCACTTAACTCACTGAGCCACCCAGGGGCCCTGGAATTAATTTTCTTTTAGCCTCTTGCACTTACTGGTCCAGAGTGTGATGCACATTTGACCAAATATGTTTTTGCACATTTGCAAAGGAAAAGAAAAGAGAAAAAGAAAAAAGAAAAGCAAGAAAAAGAAAGGAAAAGCCTTGGGGCTATGTCCTCTCAGAAGTCTCCATAGGAGGATCCTTTCTTGCCTCATCTAGCTTCTGGTGGCTCCTGGCAATCGTTGGCTTATGGCCACATCACTCCAACATCTTCCTTCCCATGTTGCCTTTTCCTCTGTGTTTCTGTGTGTCCTTTCTGTCTCTTGTAAGGAAGGGCACTCTTATTGACGAAGAATTGTATACATGTGTTATTGCTTTAATATAAAATATGAAAAATAGATGTCCATTTAAAATTATGCTTTTTGGAACACATGTGTGGCTCAGTCAGTTGAGCATCTGACTCTCTATTTCAGGTCGCAATCTTGGAGTCCTGTGGTCAAGCCCCACATAGGGCTCTGTGCTGGGTGTGGAGCCTGCTTGGGATTCTCTCTCTCCTTCTGTGCCTCCCCTACTCACATGTGTGCACTCTCTCTCTCAAAAAAAAAAAATAAATAAATAAATAAAATTATGTTTTTCTGTATCATTACTTTCTGTTACATTCATGTTATTATTTACACAAAATGATAGGACTAGTTAACAGAGGCAAGAAGTAGTATTTGATAGTAGGACTGATTAAATGATATGTGTGAGAAAATTTAACAATTTTTCAGATTTCTGTCCTTACTGACAATAATTAATTTTAACTCTTGGATATTTAAATTTCATAGCTCATATTGTATATTCTTAATATGAATAAATATAGGACTTTAAAATAAGGAAAATATGAAGACAATAAGACAAACAGCCACTGTTTATCACCTGTATTTCATAAAAATAACAATGAAGTGTTTCTTTTGGCTCCAGGGTTACTGTAGAATATTTTTACCCTTTCTGTTTCTTTTTAATAATGCTTCTCTGAACTGCCTGCAGCCTTTAAGACCTTTTCAAAATTTTATGTAATGGTAAAACTAAAGATGGTCAAACATAATATTCACTTTGATATGCATCTGTGCTCTTATCAAGCCCACATTAGACTGATTCCTGGTGTCAGTCCAGTGCCATGACATCAAGCTAAATATTCTTTCCAAAAAAGTGTTCCATACCAGAAATAGGAGGTTTTTTGACTTATAGGAATTTGTTCTCAGCTCTCCAAAAATGCCTATTCACTTAGTACTGGAGGCTTGTCTTTGTAGACCATCTACCTGTCAGTCAAATAAGGCCCTCTGCATCTGTATATTCATCATTTAGGCTGTTCCTGACTCAAGTGGCCACCATTTTTTAACAATCCAAAGCACATTAGATGTCATCAAAAATTAAATCTTTCTTTCTCAGGGAAAAAGATCTTAAAGTAGAGGGATAATCTGAGCTCATGAAATTTATGTAGGATTCCAACAATGAATCATGGAACACTACATCTAAAACTAATGATGTAATGTAGGGGATTAACATAAGAATTAAAAAAAAAAGAAAAAAAAATAACCTGAAAGATATCCATGGTTAAGTTATTTAGTGAAAAGCCCAGGTTATAGGAGAACATGTTATTCTGTGATTCTACTTGTGTAAAATTGTATACCCATATCTTTAACTAAGTTGTACCCAAAAGTATATTTGGGTCATCTGTTCCTTCTTCATATGATTTTGTTTAGTGTGAACCTTACTTAATGACTATGTATCAATTGTACAGATGCAGTAAAGGTTTTTAAAAAGTTCTTCAGGAGTGCCTGGGTGGTTCAGTCAGTGAAGTGTCTTCTTTCAGCTCAGGTCATGATTCCAGGGTCCTGGGATGGAGCCCCGCATCAGGCTCCCTGCTCAGCGTGGAGTCTGCTTCTCCCTCTCCTTTTGTTCCTGTGCCCCTCCTCCCTGCTCGTGCCCCCCCCAAATAAATATAAATAAAATCTTAAAAAAAAAAAGAAATTTATGTAGGATTCCAAATAAGTTAAAATTTTATTTTATTTTTTAAAGATTTTATTTATTTGTTTGTGGGGGGGAGGGGTAGTGGGAGAGGGAGAATCTCCAGCAGACTCGCCACAGAGCATGGAGCCCAACAAGGGGCTGGAAATCATAGCCCTGAGATCACGACCTGAGCCAAAATCAAGAGTAGAACGTGCAACAAACTGAGCCAGCCAGGTGTCCCTAAGTTAAAATTTTAGTAAAGAAATGAGAGAATCCTATTTAACTCAAGTGGCTTTCTCGTGACATTTTTTGTTTGTTTTTATTTTGAGTTCTGAAGTAGTAGTATTTTCCAAAACTGAGGGTCTTCTGTTCCTATACGAGTTTTGTCACAAGCCACACATGATATTGAACAACCCGGGCATAGTTAGTTAATCCTTTGGCCACCCTATGGTCTCTTCAAAGATCATCAAGCAATTTTTTTTTTATTGAGATGTAATTGACATACATCATACTAGTTTTAGATACACAACATAGTTATTTGACATAATCATCACAATACATTTAGTTACCATCTGTCACCATACAGAGTTAGTACAATATTATTGACTATGTTTGCCATGCTATACATTACATCCCCATGCCTTACTTATTTTATAAGTAGAAGGTTTTTTTAAAGATTTTATTTATTTATTTGACAGAGAGAGACACAGCGAGAGAGGGAACACAAGCAGGGGGAGTGGAAGAAGGAGAAGCAGGCTTCCTGCTGAGGAGGGAACCTGAGGCGGGGCTCCATCCCAGGACCCTGAGATCACAACCTGAACCAAAGGCAGACGCTTAATGACTGAGCCACCCAGGCGCCCCTATAAGTGGAAGTTAGTACTTTTTGATCAGCTTCACCCATTCCACCCTCAAACCCTATCCCCCGTGGTAACCACCAGACTAGTCTCTGCATCTATGAGTCTAGGTTTTGTTTTGTTTTTTAGGTTCCACATATAAGAGAGATCATATAGTATTTGTCTTTCTCTGTCTGACGTATTTTACTTAGCATAATTCTCTCAAGGTCGATCCAGGCTGTTGCAAATGGCTAGATTCCTTTCTTTTTTATGGTTGATTTTTAGTGTGTGTGTGGGCATGGGGTGGGGGGGGTGAGGGGGTGTTTACCTTTTTTATCCACTCATCCACTGATGAAAACTTAAGCTGCTTCTCCTATTATTATTGTATTGCTGTCAATTTTTCCTTTGGTCATTTAATATTTGCTTTACATATTTTGGTGGTCCTATGTTAGGTGCATATATATTTATAAATGTTATATGTTTTTGCTGGATTGACTGCTTTATTATTAAAAAATGCCCTCTCTTTGTCTTTTATTACAGTCTTTTAAGTCTGTCTTGTCTGATATAAGTATAGCTACTCCAGCTTTCTTTTTGTTTCCTTTCACAACCATTTACCTTCAATCTTTGCATGTTCTACCACTAAGGGAGTTTCTTTCAGGCAGTACATAGATATGCCTTGTTTTTTTTGTTTTTTGTTTGTTTGTTTTGTTTTTTAAACTTTTTTTTTAATAAGGGAATTTTTTTATTATGTTATGTTAATCACCATATATTACATCATTAGTTTTTGATGTAGTGTTCCATGATTCATTGTTCACGTATAACACCCAGTGCTCCATGCAGTACATGCCTTCTTTAATACCAATCACCAGGTTAACCCATCGCCCCACCCCCCTCCCCTCTAGAACCCTCAGTTTGTTTCTCGAGTCCACAGTCTCTGATGGTTCATCTACCCCTCTGATTTCCCCCCCTTCATTCTTCCCTTCCTGCTATCTTCTTCTTCTTCTTCTTCTTTTTTAATGTTTTATGTATTTATTCATGAAAGTCAGAGAGAGAGAGAGAGAGGCACAGGCAGAGGGAGAAGCAGGCTCCCCAACGAGCTGGGAGCCCCACGCAGGACTCGATCCCAGGACCCCAGGATCATGACCTGAGCCAAAGGCAGACGCTTAACCATCT
>NW_027718990.1:0-322 GCF_054177405.1 Leptonychotes weddellii | reverse complement strand
TCTTTTTGTGTTTTTATGATGTTACTTAATGTTCTTTTACTTCCACTCAAAGAACTCCTTTTAGCATTTTCTGTAAGGCAGGTCTGGTGGTCATGACCTCCCTCAGCTTTTATTTGTAAAGGAAAGTCTTTATCCCTCCTTTGTTTTTTGTTTTGTTTTTTGTTTTTTGTTTTTTTATTTTATTATGTTATGTTAGTCACCCTACGATATACATCATTAGTTTTTGATGTAGTGATCCACGATTCATTGTTTTCGTATAACATCCAGTGCTCCATTCAGTATGTGCCCTCCTTAATACCCATCACCGGGCTAACCCATCCCC
>NW_027718989.1:0-322 GCF_054177405.1 Leptonychotes weddellii | reverse complement strand
AACTTTACTAAACATTTTTTTTAAGATTTTATTTATTTATTTATTAGAGAGAGAGAGAGAGAGAAACAGCATGAGAGGGGATAGGGTCAGAGGGAGAAGCAGGCTCCCCGCCGAGCCGGGAGCCCGATGTGGGACTCGATCCCAGGACTCCGGGATCATGACCTGAGCCGAAGGCAGTCGCTTAACCAACTGGGCCACCCAGGCGCCCTTTACTAAACATTTTTGACAAAAAGTTAGGAAGAGACATGAAAGCCCAATGATCAAACTTAATCTCACCCCATTGCCATTTTTGACAATTTGGTAGATCTGTTTCTAATCCTTT
>NW_027718988.1:0-322 GCF_054177405.1 Leptonychotes weddellii | reverse complement strand
TCAGTAATTCCATCAAACATAATAATATTCAAATCATAGGAGTCTCAGTAGAAGGAGAGAGAGAGAGAAAAGGGGGGGAAGGGGTTATTTGAGGAAATAATAGCTGAAACTTCCCTAATCTGGGGAAGGAAATAGATCCAAACCGAGGAGCACAGAGAACTCTCATCAAAATCAACGAAAGCAGGCCAACACCAAGACATAGTGCAGTTATTTTGCAAAATATAGTGATGAAGAAAAAAATCCTAAAAGCAGCAAGACAAAAGAAGTCCCTAACTTACAAGGGAAGACAGATGAGGTTAGCAGCAGATCTCTCCACAGAAAC
>NW_027718987.1:0-322 GCF_054177405.1 Leptonychotes weddellii | reverse complement strand
TTTTGCAGTTCAAGTCAACAGACTCTCAACCAGCTTTGGAAGTGGGCTTGGTTTACAACATGGCCATTTATTTGTTTGAATCAACTGATGATATTGGTCTATTGAGAAAGCTGTTAGCTCCATGTAGTCTTAATTCCGTATTCTTAAATGCAGTTCAATCTTTTGTCAAATGTCACTTTTTAAATGAGACCTACCCTGAACAGTGTACTTAAAATCTCAGTAACCCCCGACTTGCCTATTTCTCCTTACTGTGCTGTCCTTTGATGTATTTTGCAAATCACTTTTCATCTTTTACATATTCAATAAACTTATGAACTAAATT
>NW_027718986.1:0-322 GCF_054177405.1 Leptonychotes weddellii | reverse complement strand
TAAATTTCAGTTTTTTCACAATTTGCCTAGTTTTGAACTAATCCTATCATAAATATATTTGCATTCTGATACAGACCTACATCAGAATCAGGGAGTTTTTATTGCAAACTCATAGAGTTAGACGGTATTTTAACTCTTATTTTTTAAAATTAGTGGTGTTGTATCCTGGTGGAGATAGAGAGATTTGGAAGCCACAGTAGATGACAAGAGATACAGAGACAGAAGTGAAGAGAAATAAGCCAGAAAATTAGTGTTGAAGACTCACAATGAGGAAATAGATATTTCCCGATGAGTAAGTACCTTCCACTCTGTTTGACATCCC
>NW_027718985.1:0-322 GCF_054177405.1 Leptonychotes weddellii | reverse complement strand
CCTGCCGCCAGCCTCTGGCAGTGACCCTCTTCCTGCCCTGTCCCCTGCCCCTGTGGATACGGGGTCTTCCTGGAGCTGTTCCTGCAGAATCACTTCATGGTGGACACAGGGTCATCTACTATGTCTTCACCAACCAGCTGGTTGCTGTGTCCCGTGTGCCTCTCCAGGAGCACTGAAGGGTGGTGGTTCTTGAGGTCCGTGGTGCCCCACACTGGCAGGATGTGTCCATGCAGCACATAGCGATCATGAGCTGCTTCTATGAGGAGCGCTTCCTCTGAGGTGGATGACATGGTGTGCGGGGATGTGGACATGAAGTTCTGTG
>NW_027718984.1:0-322 GCF_054177405.1 Leptonychotes weddellii | reverse complement strand
GAGAGAGAGGGCACAAGTAGGGGAGGGGAAGGGAGAAGCAGGCTCGGAGCTGAGCAGGGACCCTGATGTGGGGCTCGATTCCAGGACCCTGAGATCATGACCTGAGCCGAAAGCAGACGCCCAAATGACCGAGCCACCCAGGCTCCCTCTAACCATTTTTGAGTGTACAATTCAGTGGCATTAAATATATTCAGTGTTGTGTGCCCATCACCCATCACCATCTCTAGAACTTTTTCATCTTCCAGTACGTACAGCATCCTAAAGTTAAAGCTATATAATTTGAATTGATACCAACTTAATCTCATACAAAAGCTCTACTCCT
>NW_027718983.1:0-322 GCF_054177405.1 Leptonychotes weddellii | reverse complement strand
GATCATATGATACATGTCTTTCTCTGTTTGACTTATTTCACTCAACATAATACCCTCTGAACCAACTTCTTTTAAGAGCAGATTATTTACTTTGTTTGGTTAGTTGTCTTTTTCTCCCCTCCCCCCCACCTTTTTTCTCCCTCCATTCCTGTTATTCCTTTCTTTTCAATTCAGGGTTAGAAATTCCCAGGTCACCTCCTTGTTTAGAAGCGTAGGGGAATTTTGAAGGTGCTGGTTTGCACAGGTACATAGAATGAAAAAATAATCACACATACAAAATAAATAGACTCCTTGGCATCTTTAAACTGACTGCTATATTATC
>NW_027718982.1:0-322 GCF_054177405.1 Leptonychotes weddellii | reverse complement strand
TGCTTCTCCCATCTTGACAGGGCGTGTGGTACACCCGTGGAAGGGGGAGGGGAGGGAGGTGACATATTCTGGAAGCCCCGCCATCTAGAGCAACAGTTCTCAAAGAATAAAATCATGATGATGATGATGAATAAAGAGGGTGAGAGGAAACTTCTGGAGGTGATGGATGTGTTTATGGCATAGATTGTGGTGATGGTTTCATGGTGTATACTTATCTTCAAACCCATCAGGTTGTACACATTACATACATACAGCTTTCTGTATGCCAATCATACCTCAATAAAGTAGTTTTTCTTTTTTTTTTTTTATTCTTATGTTAATC
>NW_027718981.1:0-322 GCF_054177405.1 Leptonychotes weddellii | reverse complement strand
ATGATCTCACAGATATGTGGAATTTAAGAAACAAAACAGAGGATCATAGGGGAAGGGAGGGAAAAATAAAACGACAAAATCAGAGAGGGAGAAAAACCATAAGAGACTCTTAACTACAGGAAACAAATTGAGGGTTACTGGAGGGGAGAGGGGTGGAGGGATGGGGTAACTGAGTGATGGACATTAAGGAGGGCACATGATATAATGTGCACTGGGTGTTATATGCAACTGATGAATCCCTGAACTCTACCTCAGAAACTAATAATACACTATATGTTAATTAATTGAATTTAAATAAAATAATTTTTTAAAAACAGTCATT
>NW_027718980.1:0-5463 GCF_054177405.1 Leptonychotes weddellii | reverse complement strand
GGGCACATTCTGCATGGAGCACTGGGTGTTATGCACAAACAATGAATCATGGAACACTTCATCTAAAACTAATGATGTAATGTATGGGGATTAACATAAGAATAAAAAAAAAAAAAAGGGAATCTGTTTCCACTGTTGGTGGGAACGCACGTTGGTGATGTCTTCCTGGCACTTCACATGCAAAATTTAGGGGCATGTTACATATCAACACCATATTTACTTTGTATTTATTTATATATCTAATATTTCATTTATGTAGATATTGAAAATAATAAGTGCTCATTGCAAAATTCAAATAATAGAAAGTGGAAAAAAGAACCAATCTGCTCACTTTTATTCCAGTTTCCTCCCTTGTGCTCTCTTCCTCCACTCTCAAACCAGGCAACCAGTGTTAAGAATTTTGTTTTTATTCTTCCACATGGAAGATTAATAATATCTTAACTTATCCTATCTATCTAATCCATCCATCCATCCATCCATCCATCCATCCATTCATGCATCCGTGTCTGTCCTTCCTTCTCTATCCCTCCATCTGCTCATCCTCTAATCTATCTATCTATTTATCCATCCATCCATCCATCCATTCGTCTGTCCATCCATCTATCTATCCATCTAATCTGTCACCTACCAGATAACCAGCCAGCCAGTCAATCTCTCCTGACCCTCATTTCAAAATTGTTTAGAGATAATTTACAAGAACTTGTATAGCAGAATGACATAAAATAAAAGGAAATTGGGTCACAGAGAAAATAAAGAGGGGATATTAAGATTTTGAAAATTAGTGCACAGAAGTGAATGCCATGGTGTTGGCGCAGCAGCGAAATATGGAAGTGAGTTTATCTCTGAGCTCAGGAGCACCCAGAGACGACAAGGAAATTGGAGCAAGTCTTAAGGAAATACCGAAGGATTCTGTGGATGCTGTTTTTGATGTATTGGGAAAGGTAACAAAAGGGAAAATGACTTTGGTCTCAGCTGGTTTGGTGTACGTTTAATGAAACAAAACCACTGGGCGGGGATTCCCTCGAACCATAGTCTAAGTGCCCAAAGATACAGAAACATGAGATAAGGAGCAAAGGGATCATTTTTTCAGCTCACTTGAAGTGCTGTTGGTGCTTGCGGGTCTTTTTATCTCTTTATAAATACACGTTCATTTTCTCTTGGTCCTTGTGTGCCATTTCTACAGGTGGCGTCAGGAAGTCTGATCCCCAGTCTGAGTAAATCGTCCACAGCAGCTCTCAGGACTTCTGGGCAAAAAGGCCTGTTGCAGAGCCAGTCGACCCGCTACCCGCAGAGGTACGCAGAGGCTGCCTAACCCACCGCCACGCAGTTCATGATGCTCCCAAAGGGCTGAGTGCAGAGGACTTCGCATCGGGGATGTGAACGGTGAAGTATTAAGAGAAAAAAGAAAAGGAAAGGAAAAACCCCAAAGCGCTTAAAGTGTGCAGCTCAGCCAAATCTACACACAGCACATGCATTCTCAAGTTACAGTTTATCTGACTTTAAGAATAATTTGAGGCCTTTGAATAAATATATATCCAAAGAACAAAAAATGTGCTTCTGCTCGCACAACTGGCCACTTTCCTACGTAGCTTACAACTGGGAGCTGGCTGAACTCTGCACGTGTAATAGGTGTGGGTCCCAGCGCACCCTCCTTCAGCTTCCCCCACCCTTGAGCGGTTCAACATTCCTGCAAGCTCGTGCCCTGCAAGGAGGCCATTCTGACTCCAGCACCGGGTGGGAGAGCCCCAGGATTCTGTCAATTCACAAATCTTGTTTCCCTCAGTGCACGCAGTGAGGTTTCAAATGCGAGAACCAGTTCTGGGCGGCCAGACTGTGCAGACAGGGAGGAGACCCAGCTGCGGAGATCCTTCCGCCTGGGCTCCAGTGGTTGCCTTGTTTGGGTGGCTCCCTCCAGTCATGCGCAGATACCTCCCAGCCTGCTGGACGGGGACTGAAGGAGGACTGACCCCCAAACTCCATTGTCCCCTCCTCGCCCACAGTCCACATGTTTGCTGCCTTCCTTTTGTCCTCCAAACCCTGAGGGTCTGGTTGTGTGGCTTTCTTTCTCTGGTCTGTTAGCTAGTTTGACCAGCCTTCAAATGGAACTTACTGTTTGGTGACTCAGGGGTGATTTACCCCTCAGAGAGACTTGAGAGGTGGTCCAGGGTGCCTGCCACTCTTCTTTTCAGGAGGACGGAGCATGGAGATACCACAGTGGCCATGGCATCTCCCTTGCTAGCATACTGTGGGTCTTTGGGAGCTGTGCTGCCCTTGGATCCAGATAGGAGCTACCTGGACCTCTTCCCTGACCCTCTCAGGCTGCTTCCTGACCCGCAGAGTTAAAGGGACATGCCCATCAGGGACCTCACATTCTCTGATGATTGGTCTTTGGTCTAGAGATTCTTGGGCTTCTTCCCCAGGTCCTTGTCTCTTCACCAGTCTGTACCCAAAAGGTACCTGTTTATAGGGATGAACAGGTGCATAGAATTTGGGTGATCACGGGTGGGCATCAACATGGGTGTATGATGCCACTTGCAGGGTAGGAGGACCCCAGGATGAGAAGGCCAGGGTGTTAGATGAGGCCAGGACCCTGGTCTCCTCGTAACCCACCCTCACATTCGAGGCAGAGCTCTGGGAAGAAGGATGGGTCTCAGGAAGAACCAGACCTCCCTGGATGTTATGAAAGTATATTTGCAAAGGGTGGGGCTTCAAAAACATTCCACTTCACTGCTAGTTAGCTTGATTTTAACTTTAAAATATTTAGTGATATGATCTGTGGATGTCCATTTCTACTCTTACTCCGACTTTGCAAGTTTTATGAGAGGACATGCCGAAACGTGCAAAAAATTGATTTCCTGAAACAGATCTGTAGTGTATTCTGAGCTCTTGCCAGGCACGAAGGAATTAATGGCCTCTAAGCTTTGAGCCAAGTGAGAAGAGCTAGGATTTAGTGTTCATCCACCTACTGCAGGGAACAGACCCAACTGCTGGTAATGGAATAATGTCAAATCAGGCAGGTAAGATTTAGTAACCCAGAAAGGATGGCCACATGATAGGTTGGATTCCAGGAAGCATTTAGTATCAGGAATGTTTAACAGGATTTCTTGATGGGCAATCTGGGGTTTGGGACATGGGCAATCTAGGGGGATCATAACAGACAGACTGGCCAGGACATATCAGGACCCCAGTCCCAGATTTCCCAGGTAGATGATGAGAGAGAAGTCACAAGAGCTTTGGGGGATCCTGAACGTGTTTTTGGAAGGAGTCCAAGTGTAGGCACTTAATGGTGGGACTCACCTGCAGAACCTGGTGGTCGTGGTGGTCTGTGAGGAATCTCAGAACAAAGTTATGACTCACTTAAGATGCCTGGGGCCACAAGGCACAAGAGATGACCAAGCAAGAAGATTCCCTGAGTATGGCTCCTGGCTTTCCCATCCCACCCGGATTGGAATGGCCCCAGACCCTGAGCATATACCTGGATGTGAATTGGTCTTACTATGGAGAGAGGAGCACTGTTTGATCAGGTGAACACGTGAATGAATGATTTCTAACAAGGCAACTACACTAATGTCTGGGGACTAGTTTACCCTCTGAAATGAAGGTAATGAAAATTCAGCATTATGAGTGAGATTAAGGAAGAGCAAGATGTGGTAACCTAAGAAATAACTTATAAGCGTGCCATTGATGGGATTGCACACTGTTGTCCAGGTCTACATCAAGAGACTAAGAGACCAGGGTGATATGTCAGAAGGAGATGACTAGAATAGAATCAAAGTTAATCTACATCCTCAATTAACTCATAACTTTTTAAGCAACAGATAGTTTTGTGAAGAATAAAAAAAGCATAATTTACTAACAATCCTTCATTGAGGGACTCCTATTGAATAGAAACCAGGGAGAGGAATCTTACTTTCTTGTTGAATCCTTAATTTACAGTCATGGGGTTTTTATAGGAATGGCAACAAGAGGATGATGAGGAAGATGATGGAGATGATGAGGAAAATGATGGAGATGATGAGGATGATGATGATAATGAGGAGGAGGAGGATGGGGATGCTGAGGATGATGATGATGTGGAGGAGGAAGAGGTGAAGGAGGGAGAGGAGGGGGATGGGCAACGACAATGTATCTCCTGGGATGATGACAACAAGGATGTCACCTCCTGGGGTTGGGCCTGTGGTCCTCTCCCCACCTGGGGATGATGAACAGAAGAGACATGTGCCCTAGAAGTGAAGAAGCAAGGTGGCTGCTTCCATTCAGCACGGGCAAGAAAGACAGCCCGATTTGGGGAATGCTCCTTCCCTGTAGCAGCCGGGGCTGCGTGAAGCTGCTCTTGGACACGAGGTGGGATCTGGGCAGTATTTGGGTAAAGCTGCCCACTTAGGACCCTATCCAGCAACTGATTTCCTATTACTTTTAATGTCCAACCATCAGTATTTCATTAAAAACCAAAAAAAACCAAAAAAACCCAAACTGGCAATGTCTACACATTTTGACACATCAACAGATACCAGAAATCACCAGGGCTGTAAGTAACTAGCTTAGTGCATGTGCTCTAAGAAAGTGCTCTAAGAAAGTGCAATTAGCACTTTCTCATGAGAGACGAGGCACATTTGATCACATTATGGTTAACCTTTTCTTATTTCATTTATCAAGCCAAACTGTCAAACAGATGGGCTTGCCTGGGTTTAACCTTGCTCCGTCTTAGAGTCTCAAGGAGAATTTTTGTATATTTATTTTGCTGATAAGGGTTTTTTTCCCCCTAATAGTGTTTATTTACTCACTTTCATCTTGAATTTAAATTGCTTCCCTCCGCCAAAGGGGCATTTCCATAAAAAAAAATTTTATACTTTTCACACGTGGCTGTGCGGATCCTGTCAGAAGTATGACTACTAAGGGTTGTTCATCAAATTCAAGACACGAGGAAACAGCAGATTAGTTTTTGGCTCTGTGTGGATTAAGGATGTTTTCTAAGATGTAGTTGGGGACTGATAAGCAACTGCCTGTCCCCGCCCCCGTGATCTCGGCGGCACTCTGAGGAGCTGCCATCTCTCCGCTCCTGGGCTCTTAGAGGGGCATTGACCACACCCCCCTGCCCTGGGGGAACTTGCACGTCCCCGGGGCCCTGCTCACAGCCCCCTGCCCAGATGCTTATTCTGCAGCAGGAAGCAGCAGGGAGGGTGGGGGTGGATTCTTCCCTCCCTGCCTCCCCTCCTTCCCACGTCTCTTCTTTGTTATAGTGGGAACTGCCTTTGCGACTTCCCAAATATTCACTTCTTTGTACCCACACAACTCAGCGAGGTAGAAGCATCATTTCACAGATAAAGAAACACACTTTGTAAAGGCCGATATGGCCGGCGGGACGTTTCAGCTCCTCCCGTTTGGCGCCCTTCCTTCTTTTCCCTCCCTCCCGGGCAGCCCCCGGGATGGCCCCCCGGGCCCAGCATCTACCTGCTGGTAGGA
>NW_027718979.1:0-322 GCF_054177405.1 Leptonychotes weddellii | reverse complement strand
GTCTATATGTCTGTCTTTATACCAGGACCACACAGTTTTGATTACTTTAGATTTGTAGTTTTGAAATAAAAATGTGTGAGACCTCTAACTTTGTTCTTCTTTTTCAAGGTTGTTTTAGATGTTTTACATTTTAAGTCCATGATCCATTTTGAATTAATTTTTGTATAAGGTGTGAGATTTAGGTTGAAGACTTTTTTTTGCCTATGGATGTCTAATTGCTCCAGAACCATTTGTTGAAAAGTCTCTTTCCTCCACTGACTTACTTTTGACCTTGGTCAAAAATCAGTTGAACATATTTGGATCTATTTCTGGGTCCTCTATT
>NW_027718978.1:0-322 GCF_054177405.1 Leptonychotes weddellii | reverse complement strand
CTTTTTTTTTTTAAAAGATTTTATTTATTTATTTGAGAGAGAGAGAATGAGAGACAGAGAGCATGAGAGGGAGGAGGGTCAGAGGGAGAAGCAGACTCCCTGCCGAGCAGGGAGTCCGATGCGGGACTCGATCCTGGGACTCCAGGATCATGACCTGAGCCGAAGGCAGTCGCTTAACCAACTGAGCCACCCAGGCGCCCTAAATAAATAAAATCTTTAAAGAAAAAAAAAGACGTAGACGTAGTTAAGACGAATTCCTCTGGATATTCCTGAATGAACAGAAAACATGCTGTGTGTTTGTGTGCCCCTGTGGACATTATGT
>NW_027718977.1:0-322 GCF_054177405.1 Leptonychotes weddellii | reverse complement strand
CAACATATGCAAAATTGGGGTCCCTGAAGAAACCAAATGATTCAAAGTAACAAATATTTTAAAATATAATTCAAAGCATTTCTTAAAATGAAACAAGACTTGAATCTACTTATTGGATGTTCACACAACTTCCCAGGGAAACCCGATCCAGGACAGTCACTGTATGAGACATAGCCTAGTCTAATTATTGACTTAAAGAGAGTATCCTTTGAGCAGTAAAGCATAAAAAAATCAAGTTACTTACAAGAGAAAAAAAAATCAGATTGAACTCAGACTTCACCCAATAGCATTTAACATTAGAAGAGAATGGAGAGGGGTGTCT
>NW_027718976.1:0-322 GCF_054177405.1 Leptonychotes weddellii | reverse complement strand
TTGTTTGCATATAACACCCAGTGCTCCATGCAATATATGCCCTCCTTAATACCCATCAATGGGCTAACCCGTCCCCTCCACCCCCTTCCCCTCTAAAACCCTGTTTGTTTCTCAGAGTCCATAGTCTCTCATGGTTCGTCTCCCCCTCTGATTCCCCTCCCTTCATTTTTCCCTTCCTACTATCTTCTTTTTTTTTTTTCTAAACATGTAATGTATTATTTGTTTCAGAGGTACAGGTCTATAATTCATCAGTCTTACACAATTCACAGTGTTTACCATAGCACATACCCTCCCCAATGTCCATCACCCAGGACCCCATCCC
>NW_027718975.1:0-322 GCF_054177405.1 Leptonychotes weddellii | reverse complement strand
TTTTTTTTTTAAAGATTTTATTTATTTATTTGAGACAGAGAGAATGAGAGGGAGGAGGGTCAGAGGGAGAAGCAGACTCCCCGCCGAGCAGGAAGCCCAACGCGGGACTCGATCCCGGGACTTCAGGATCATGACCTGAGCCGAAGGCAGTCGCTTAACCGACTGAGCCACCTAGGCGCCCCTCAACCTTGATTTTAGCCCCTTAATTCTATCCAACCAAACTCAGTGTCTACACAGGGGCACTTGCTGGCAGCTTGGGTTAATTTTTTCCTTGTAGATAAACATCATGACATGGTTTCTGGATAAGGAATAGGAAACATTT
>NW_027718974.1:0-322 GCF_054177405.1 Leptonychotes weddellii | reverse complement strand
GTTAGGGCTCCTGTGGAAAGCATTTCTTCTTTGGAAAAAGACCTCCAGTGCAGGGAAGCCTGAAATTGTGGGGACGAGAAGCAAAAATTGAATGCTGGATACATAAGAGTAATAGTGAGAGGCGGCCCTCACATCGCCACCCCTTCATTAATGAAGATGTGAATCGTGGCTATGG
Source organism: Leptonychotes weddellii (assembly GCF_054177405.1). Lineage (NCBI taxonomy): Eukaryota > Metazoa > Chordata > Mammalia > Carnivora > Phocidae > Leptonychotes > Leptonychotes weddellii. Next base: position 147 of record NW_027718974.1, on the reverse strand, counting down.
GAGAGACAGCTCCTTATACTGGCCAATGAGGTAGAGGACTGACATCCTCTAAATTATATTACCCCGGCCCCTCAAGGTCCTTCTGCCAAGTTAGAACCATAACCGTGGCTTTAAAAGTCCATTCCAGGACTTTTTTGGAACTGTCAC
>NW_027718973.1:0-322 GCF_054177405.1 Leptonychotes weddellii | reverse complement strand
CCTGACTGCAAGCACACGGCTGGACAACTTGTGAGCATCATCCACGTACCTTGCTTCTTCATCACACGAGTGTTCATGTCTTTCCTGTGGGTGCCTCTCTGGTCCTCCTTGGCCTTTTCTGCACAGCCATCACTGTAGGTGGGAGCATGAGAAAGAGAAGACCACACAAACAAACATGATTCTAACTTTCCTTCCTCCTCCTACCCAACCTCATCCCCTTTATGGTGACACAGACCTCAGGGAGTGAGCCACACCTTGGGGGGTGGGGAGGGTTGTGCTGGCCTGAGTGCTATCGGTGTGTTTTGCACTAGAACAGAGCTCT
>NW_027718972.1:0-322 GCF_054177405.1 Leptonychotes weddellii | reverse complement strand
GCCATCTACATGAAATCGGACATTTCCTTGTCTAATTAACGGTAGGCGTGAGGTAGAAGACGTGAAAGAGTCAATCTAAAAGAAGTGAAGAGGCTGGGAAGGAGACGGAAGGGGTCAGACCAGATGAAGGGCCTACTTGCTGTTATAATCGGTTATTACCTGCCAGGAGACATTACGTGCACTCAGCAGCAGGCGCGGTCCCCCACCCCCCACCCCCCACCCCCCCCACCCCCCCCCGGGCAGAAGCTGCACAGCTGGTCTACTCGCCTAGAGACTGGTTTTTGCCTGGTTGTTAGTCCACTAATCAAGGGTCATTATGCTT
>NW_027718971.1:0-322 GCF_054177405.1 Leptonychotes weddellii | reverse complement strand
TGTATTGTTAAGTGGAAAATGCAATGTCTTAAATAAAACTGTATTTAATTGGCACCATACAATTGTCTGACTCCATGTATACAAGGGCAGCAGGCAGCATTTGGTATTTGAGGGCTGTGGATGTTCTTTTGGCCTGGTGGTGAATCACCGAAAACAGTATTTGGATTGTCCAGTAGAGCAGTTTCACCAAACGCCTCTGGTCAGATTATGAATCCATATAGAGTGGTTTGGGTTTATGATTAGATGGGTTCATGATCACTACATATTACAGTAAAATGAAATTTGAGCTGCAGATAGGCTTTCCAGTGCTGGGGGAGCTGTT
>NW_027718970.1:0-322 GCF_054177405.1 Leptonychotes weddellii | reverse complement strand
TTTTTTTTTTTTTTTTTAAAGATTTTATTTATTTATTTGAGAGAGCGAGAATGAGAGAGAGTACATGAGAGGGGGGAGGGTCAGAGGGAGAAGCAGGCTCCTCGCTGAGCAGGGAGCCCGATACGGGACTCGATCCCGGGACTCCAGGATCATGACCTGAGCCGAAGGCAGTTGCTTAACCAACTGAGCCACCCAGGCGCCCGAAGACAGACTTTTGTAGGGTTAAAAAGTAGCGGTTGGTGTAAATGTGTTAAGATTTATTATATTCGGTATATCGATTTGCCATTAAGAATTGGGTAATATAACTTATTTATGGGAAGAC
>NW_027718969.1:0-5463 GCF_054177405.1 Leptonychotes weddellii | reverse complement strand
CATTTACCTTAATTGTTGGTAGTGAAGAAATTGCTGAGTTCTGTCACTGCCTGTCCCCGTTCTTCATGGGGCTCAGAGCACTTTGTGATATTGTCCCAGCCCAGTCCCAGATTTGTACTTTCAATGGATGTCTTAAAATGTAGAGTTCATCGTTATTCAGGTATATTGAAGCCAACAGATCAAGAGACCACCACCGATGAAAAGATAATTTGTGGGGCGCGTGGGTGGCTCAGTTGGCTAAGCGTCTGCCTTCCGCTCAGGTCATGATCCCAGTGTCCTGGGATCGAGCCCCACATCGGGGTCCTTGCTCAGGGGGGGACCCTGCTTCTCCCTCAGCCTGCTGCTCGCCCTGCTTGTGCTCACACTCTTTCTCTGTCAAATAAATAAAATCTTAACAAAAAAGAAAGAAAAGATCATTTGTTACCGATCCCAAGTGGCAGGGGCGTGCCACACCAGGCAGGGCCACATGGGGAAGCACCGGGGTAGGTCAGGAGGTGGACGGAGTGGGAGGAAAATGTGAGAGAGCCTTTATTGTGATTTCTGCAGGAAAATCATGGGCGATTCAGGGGAAGAAGGCTAAGGGGTGGCTAGTTTGCACACTTTTGGGGGGCTCTAGGACATTGGAGCTGTCCCTAGTCATCTGGCCCCTGGCCAGCGGTGATTAGGGCGGGTGGATGGTGGCCTGAAATGTGAGCCTCTGATAAAAGAGGTGCTCGGGGTTGGGGCTCTGGATTGGTCGGCTTGCATGTGAAAATCACTCTAGCATGCTGGCTTTCCAAAGTCACACAAGAGGTCAGAAGCAAAGCCAGGAGAAGTCTTCTCCTGTGGTTACCACAATCACATCACTCCAAGGGAGTTCTGATTTCTGAAAAATAAATCTCCCACCCAGATTCTATAGAAAAATATCTAATTGCTTCTATAAACCAAACTGAATATCACAATAACCACTGATCTTTTTGTCAATTTCCTAAGTGGAAAAATGTAAGAGACCTTTGGACTTCTTTAAATCATTCCTCTTTATCTGGGGTGATTTTAGGGTGACTTTTAGAGAGAAGACACATATGATAGAGGTAGGAGAAGGACCCCAAAGCCATAATTCACTCCCATGCACAGATGGAGAGAGAGTATGGGCAAGCAAAAAATTGGTCACCTGCAGACCCAGCCAGGGACACTCCAGGGTTACTCCGGGGCCTGGGAGGTTCCGGGCAGGTGGAAACACGAAGGCTCTCTTGGAGCAATTGAATTATATCTGTGGAATCTGCAGTGAGGCATCACTGATGTCAGAGGCCTCCCCTGAGCCAGCAATAATCCCTTCTTCTAATCTGGCTTCATTAAGTGGACACCAGGGTCAGATCAGAGGAGAGGGGTTGTTCATGAGATTGAATCATTTAACCAAGTGATCACATAGAAGTGTTTGAATTTCTCAGGAGGAAAGGGACCATGCCAGAAGAAATAGCACTCAGTAGATAGTTGAATAAAACTGAAACACTGTTAAACAACCACTGGCTTTGGCTACTTTGCTCTACCATCTATAGTTTTACTGCAAGGCCAAGTCTAACCCCAGACTGGGGGGGTGGGAAGAGATGAGCCGCAGGGTTCCTGAAACCCCTTCCAACATCGTGATGAGACCATGCAATTAGATGGTGAGCGTGTTACGTTCATAACGTTAAAAACAACCATTTGGGGAAACTCAAGGGGGAAATGATCACCTGGGGCCCAGAGGAAGAATTTCAATGGAACAGGGGCTAGCCAGACTGTTTCTTCATCTTTTAAAGTTAGCGGCTGCAAGGGGCTAATCAGTGCAGTACAATCCTCTTAGGGCCACGCAGGTCAGCATGCGGGTTTAATCCGAGGCCTTCCCTCTCCCCGCAGATCTATAATAATTCCAGACAGTAGATGAGTCTGCCTCCAGATGTCCCTGCAGTGCGGACTTTGCCTGCGGAGGCCGCCGAGCACCCAGGCCCGGGAGGGAGACATTTCACCGGCTCTCTATAGGATGGGGGAGGGAGGGGCCAGGTCATGGTTCTATTACTGCGAGTCAACAGCACAGAGAGAAAAGGAGGAGAGAAACAAGCAGCTCTCAGAAATACTGATGAGTTACAGAGAGAGGATACAGAGGGATTTCAACGTGAGCCAGGTGCTCCTGCATTTGGTGTATGATGGTGTGTTCTCCTTGAGGGAGCACAGCGAGATCCTCTCCTGGGATTGCTCCTGGAAGAGAGTGGAGTCTTTTTTTCTGAAGCTTTGCTCCAAAGGTCCAAAGGCTTTCTGTGCTTTCTGCTCTCACCTGGAGGAATTCTGTCCTTACCTGCTCACCTGCTTTTTCCTTTATTACCAAGGTAAGAACATAGTTTGCTCTGGAAAGTAGTGAGCTTAAGGATAGTCTAAGCAGAATCTCTGGCACCCCACCCTCACGATGTAATAGTGAGCTTCAACATAGCATTTGATTAAAAACTCCGATGCTTCTCTCTCAAATCTCATGATACGGAAGTCAATTTTTGTGATGCCAAGTAAAACCTGATGTAACCCCCCAAACAACCTGGGGGATGATTTCAGTTGACTAAAATATGCACCTTTCTTGTTTTAATGAGGACTTCGAAGTACGAGGCAGAAAAGAGTAGTAAGTTAAGGAAGCTGGACTGAACTTTCATTCTATAGGCGAACGCATGGAAATGATCATAGTTCCTCCAAATGTTGTCATATGACCCAGCAATTCCTCTCCTAGGTATAAACCCAAGAGAAATGAAAATATATACCCACACAAAAACCTGTGTAAGAATGTTCATAACGGCGGAGCTCCTGGGTGGCTCATTCAGTCAAGTGTCTGATTCAGCTCAGGTCATGATCTCCCGGTCCTATGATCAAGCCCCACGTCAAGCTCCACGCTCAGCAGGGAGTCTGCTACTCCCGCTCCCTCTCTCGCTCTCTCGCTCTCTTTCTCTCTCAAATAAATAAATAAAATCTTTTAAAAAAGTTTATCAATTAAAAAAAAAAAGAATGTTCATAATGGCATTACTTAAAATAGCCCCAAAGTAGAAACAACACAAATGTCGGTCAACTGATAAATGCGTGGGTACAGAATGTGGTATATTCCTAAGTGGAATATTCTTCTGCCCTAGAAAGGGATAAAGACCTGACACATGCTACAATACAACACGGATGAACCTTGAATATCTTTTGTTAAGATAAAGAAGCCAGACACAAAATGCAACATACTGTTACAATTCCTTCCACTGAAATGTCCAGAATAGATAAATCTGTAGACAGGAGTAGATGAGTGGTTGCCAGGGGCTGGAATTAGAGGGAATGCACAATGACTGCTAGGGGGTACAGGGTATTTTTTTAGGGGGGCAGTGAAAATGTTGTGAAATTAGTGGTTGAGCGCATCTATGAAAACACTAAAAACCACCAAATTGTATTACTTTGAAGGTGAATTTTATATGTGCACTATATCTCAATAAAGCTATTTTATTTTTTTTAAGATTTTTAAAAATTTATTTATTTGACAGAGAGAGAGAGCACAAGCAAGGGGAGTTGCAGGCAGAGGGAGAGGGAGAAGCAGGCTCCATAATAAGCAAAGAACCTGATTGCGGGGCTCAATCCCATGACCTGAGCCAAGGGCAGATTCTTAACTGACTGAGCCACCCAGGTGCCCCAAAGCTGTTATGTTTTTAAAACTAGCACAGCAATCTTCTTAGCTGTTTCTCTTCTCCTAGCCTTCCAAAGAGAACCCTGTAATTGCCTCTCTCAATTTCCCTACCTCCTAACGTTGAAAGAGAAAGGACCCTTTCTGCTAAGAGAGGGTTTGGGTTGGGCCATAGAAAAAGGAACGAAGAGTTGGGGCGGGGAAGGTGAGCGTGGGTGAGAAAAGCTGCGCAGAGCTGGACACAAGAGGAGGGTTTGGGGGGCAGCAGGTGTTCTGGGGCAGTGGTAGGAGTCATGGGGGCAGAAGCAAAAGAAAAGGATCCCTCTCTGTGATGCTGTGGTCTGCATGTGTGGGGATACTCACTCACCTCTTTGAGAATTGCAGGGCAGGACGAAGCAGTGTTTGGTTGTTGGTCTACAGCACTTCCTCAAGCCTGAACCATCAGGGTCCCAACTGGACATGTATTACATGTATTTTAAGATTGGTCTTAAAAGAAAAATTATCCTTGGTTATTAAGATAGTTGTTGTGAATTGTAGTCTTATTGTAACCTCACCCCTACCACAGCCCCCATAATCTTCAGTAAAATGGCCCATCCACTGAAAAAGTCAAGTTGGTGAAAATGAATATTTAGACATGGTTTTTTATTTATACACTATTTTAGGCTGTCATGTCATACATTCTTATAGCCTGTGATGTAATATGTTTATCAGAGAAGTATTCATCTATGCATTTATTAATTTCATACAACTTCATAGAGTACTATGATAAACAAGATTACTGCAAAACTTTATTTTTTATTGCCAAATTCTTTATTTCTATTAAATATCTAATATCTATAATACATTAAAAAAAACTTTGATGAATATTTTTTACAATGCAACTTAAAATTCTTTTTTTTTTTTTTAAAGATTTTATTTATTTATTTGAGACAGAGAGAGCACATGAGAGCGGGGAGGGTCAGAGGCAGAAGCAGGCTCCCTGCCAAGCAGGGAGCCCGATGCGGGACTCGATCCAGGGACTCCAGGATCATGACCTGAGCTGAAGGCAGTCGCTTAACCAACTGAGCCACCCAGGCACCCCTAAAATTCTTTTAAGTCAAAAATAGCCTGAATGTCTATCATAGTAATCATTTCATTTTTGAGGTAAGGGACAATTACAGAGTAAGGTTTGTTTCCTGGGTTTGCCAGTTAATTTTGCTGATAAAGAAATAACTTTGGCTGAGAAGGAAGAGGGAGAGGGAAGGGATCAGGTGGCGTTTAGCTGCATCTTTAATATTTTAATTCTTTAACAAATTGTGAAGTGTATGTGTCAAAATGTTATCACCTGTTAAATCCAGACTTAGAAACATGGATATCTCTTATACCATTTTTTATACTTTTCTGCATGTTTGAAAATGTTTATAAGTAAAAATAGAATAGAAATATTTCATTTAAAAAATCACGTGATTGTGCTGGTAGTTGCACAAATCTATACCAATGATAAAATGTTATAGAACTATACAACAACCACACACACACACACACACACACACACAAAGTGAGTGCATATAAAACCCAGTACAATCTCAATCAATCTATAGTTTAGTATTGCACCAATATCAATTTCCTGGTTTTGATTAACATACTAGGGTTATGTAACATGCTATCTGTGGGGGGAAACTGAGTGAAGGGTACATGGGAACTTTCTGTACAACTTTTTTTTTTATTCTTATGTTAATCCCCATACATTACATCATTAGTTTTAGATGTAGTGTTCCATGATTCATTGTTTGTGCATAACACCCAGTGCTCCATGCAGAATGTGCCCTCCTCAATAC
>NW_027718968.1:0-322 GCF_054177405.1 Leptonychotes weddellii | reverse complement strand
TTTATTAATGCATCTTAATACCACCAGTATTTTTCACAGAGCTAGAATAAATAATCCTAAAATTTGTATGGAACCACAAAAGACCCCCAATAGCCAAAGCAATTCTGAAAAAGAAAAACAAAATTAGAGGCATCACAATTCTGTATTTCAAACTATATTACAAAGTTGTAGTCATCAAGGCAGTATGGTACTGGGTGCTTGGGTGGCTCAGTAGGTTTAGTGTCTGACTCTTGATTTTGGCTCTGGTCATGATCTCAGGGTCTTGGGATTGAGCCCCATGTCAGGCTATCTGCTCAGTGGGGAGTCTGCTTGGACTCTCTCT
>NW_027718967.1:0-322 GCF_054177405.1 Leptonychotes weddellii | reverse complement strand
TACTCAGTGCTCATCATGATTAGTGTACTCTTTAATCTTGATCACCTATTTAACCCATCCTCCTAACCACTGCCCCTTTGGTAACCATCAGTTTATTCTTTATAGTTAAGAGTCTGTTTCTTCGTCTCTTTTTCTCTCTCTCTTTCTCCCCCATATAATCTTTTGTTTTGTTTCTTAAATTCCAGATATGAGTGAGATCATATGGTATTTTCTTTCTTTGACTGACTTGTATCATTTAGTATAATCCTTTCTAGCTCTATCCATGTTTTTGCAAATGGCAAGATTTCATTCTTTTTTATGTCATATATATACCACATCTTTT
>NW_027718966.1:0-322 GCF_054177405.1 Leptonychotes weddellii | reverse complement strand
TGTGGACACTGAACCGACATATAGAGGACTCTAAATATAACTCTTGATTTTGTTTGTTTGGTAAAACTTTTCTTTGAAAAGTCATGCAGGTTCCCCAGAGTTCTTTCAAATGGAAACCAGTGTGTGATAATTTGGATCCACCATGGGCTAACAACCAGCATCCAGTGGAATTTAGCTTCTGTTGTGACTGAGAGTTTATCATGTAAATATAAGCCTTGCCCATACGACTAAGAGACTGTTCTTTCTGTTGGACAAATAAAAGGCACAGGCTAGGATATCTCTTCCTGTATCAAGCAGTGATTCTGTTGATGAAACCAAGCCA
>NW_027718965.1:0-322 GCF_054177405.1 Leptonychotes weddellii | reverse complement strand
TGAAGAGCAGAAGTAGGAGACCCAAGTACAAACCACAGACAAGTGAATGTGAGCAGAAGGCAGGCTGAGTGTAGGAGCAGAGGGGCTGCAGGGACCTGCTCAGCGGGCCACGTTCCCTGGAGGAGGGGTGTTTGCACACAAGCCGGATGGGGGCTCCACTGTCTGCAGAACCAAGCCTGGGGGCATGGGGCAGGCCAGCTGGCTACCCACAGACATGCCTGCTCTCCCTAGTCCTTCTTGCTTCTGTCTACTGCCCTGTGTCACCAGCCCCAGGAGGCGACGGAAGCCTCAGGCAGTGGGCGGGATTAAATACACACATTGC
>NW_027718964.1:0-322 GCF_054177405.1 Leptonychotes weddellii | reverse complement strand
TTTTATTTCATTTTGTTGTCTGATTGCTGTTGCTAGGACTTCTAGTACTATGTGGAACAATAGTGGCGAGAGTGGGCATCCTTGACATATTCCTGATCTTAAGGGAAAGGCTCTCAGCTTTTTCCCGTTGAGGATGATATTTACTGTGGGTTTTTCATAGATGAACTTTATGATCTTGAGGAATACTCCCTCTATCCCTATAGTCTGAAGAGGTTTAATCAGGAAAGGCTGCTGTATTTTGTCAAATGCTTTTTCTGCATCAATTGAGAGGACCATATGGTTCTTCTCTCCTCTTATTAATGTGTTCTATCACATTGATTGA
>NW_027718963.1:0-322 GCF_054177405.1 Leptonychotes weddellii | reverse complement strand
TTTCAGGATTTTCTCTTTGTCTCTGAAATTTGCAAGCTTCACTACTTTATGTCGAGGTGTGGACCTGTTTTTATTGTTGTTGAAGGGGGTTGGGGTTTCTGTGCCTCCTGGATTTGATGCCTGTTTCCTTCTCCAGATTAGGGAGGTTTTCTGCTATAATTTCAAATATACCTTCTTCCACCCCCCTTCCTCTTCTTCTAGGATCCCAATTATTCTACTATTGTTTCGCTTTATGGTATCACTTATCTCTTGAATTCTCGCCTCATGATCCAGTAGTTGTTTATCTTTTTTCACAACTTCTTTATTCTCCATTATTTTTAAA
>NW_027718962.1:0-322 GCF_054177405.1 Leptonychotes weddellii | reverse complement strand
TGAATAAATGTGATAGATGCATTTGTCTTCATGTTTGCCATCACATGTCGTCATCACCATCATCATCCAACAAATATTTAATGAGTGCCTAGTAGGGGCCAGACTGTGTTCTAGGGCCTATCAATATAAACAATGATAAAAAACAGACCCAAACTCTTGACTCCAGGGAATTTACCTCCCAATGAGGAGAGACAAAAAAGTGGAAGTAATAAGAAATGTGTCATGTTTAACGGCACAGTAAATAGCACTGGGAAAAACAAAGCAGCTAAAGGGATAGAGATTTATCAGGAGGAAGCCTGCAACTTTAAATCAGACCCAGACC
>NW_027718961.1:0-322 GCF_054177405.1 Leptonychotes weddellii | reverse complement strand
TTAGTTCTAGATGAAGTGTTCCATGATTCATTGTTCGTGCACAACACCCAGTGCTCCATGCAGAACGTGCCCTCCTCAATACCCACCACCAGGCCAACCCATCCTCCCACCCCCCTCCCCCCCAGAACCCTCAGTTTGTTTTTCAGAGTCCATCGTCTCTCATGGTTCGTCCACCCCTCCGATTTCCCCCGCTTCATTCCTCCCCTCCCGCTATCTTCTTCTTCTTCTTTTTTTTTTCTTAACATATCTTGCATTATTTGTCTCAGAGGTACAGATCTGAGATTCAACAGTCCTGCACAATTCACAGCGCTTACCAGAGCAC
>NW_027718960.1:0-322 GCF_054177405.1 Leptonychotes weddellii | reverse complement strand
TGTTTCTTAACACCACTACCAGCAAACTTGCTTGGCAAATACAGTTCTTATATACATAGGAAGAGAACATGAGCTCTTATAAAAATGGGCTTAGAAGGCAGTAAGCTGCCTCAAGGTCCTGAGAATGCCATCTCTGTGCCTTGAAAAGGAATTGAGGACTTCAAGGGAAATTAATGTGAATAAGACCCTGTGCTCTCTGTATTTTCCTTCCTTTTCCTCTACCTGGTCCCTGATGAAGATTATTTATCACAACGATGGGGATTGCTAATATAGTGAAATTTTGAGATTCTGGTATATGTTAATAACTTGAATTTAAAGAAAG
>NW_027718959.1:0-5463 GCF_054177405.1 Leptonychotes weddellii | reverse complement strand
TCATTGCAAATGGCAAGATCTCATTCCTTTTGATGGCTGCATAATATTCCATTGTATATATATACCACATCTTCTCTATCCATTCATCTGTCGATGAACATCTTGGCTCTTTCCACAGTTTGGCTATTGTGGACATTGCTGCTATAAACATCGGGGTGCACATACCCCTTCGATCCCTACATTTGTATCTTTGGGGTAAATACCCAGTAGTGCAATTGCTGGATCATATGGTAGCTCTATTTTCAACTTTTTGAAGAACCTCCATACTGTTTTTCAGAGCGGCTGCACCAGCTTGCATTCCCACCAACAGTGTAGGAGGGTTCCCCTTTCTCTGCATCCCCGCCAAAATCTGTTGTTTCCTGACTTGCTAATTTTAGCCATTCTGACTGGTGTGAAGTGATATCTCATTGAGGTTTTGATTTGGATTTCCCTGATGCCGAGCAATGTTGAGCACTTTTTCACGTGTCTGTTGCCCATTTGGATGTCTTCTTTGGCAAAATGTCTGTTCATGTCTTCTGCCCATTTCTTGATTGGATCATTTGTTCTTTGGGTGTTGAGTTTAAGAAGTTCTTTATAGATTTTGGATACTAGACCTTTATCTGATATGTCATTTGCAAATATCTGAGGGAGAGAGAGAATCTTAAGCAGGCCATGCCCAGCATGGAGCCCGACACGGGCCTCCATCTCATGACCCTGAGATCACGACCTGAGCCAAAATCAAGACTCGGTTGCTTAACTGACTGAGCTGTCCAGGCACCCCGCTAAAGAGATATTCTTAACATTGACTTCACAATTTTCATCTTTTGCTTTTCACACTTAAGACCTAATCCCATCTAGACTTGACTTTTTGGTAGGGTGTGAGTAGAGTTCCACTTGAAATTTTTCCATACTGATACCCAGTTATTTCAAAACCATTAAATGCATCCCTTCCCCAGAAATCTTCCAGCTACCTCTGTTATGTATGAAGTTTCTACATATGTCATTTTCTTTCTTTCATTCAGTCCCATTGTTTGATTTGTCTATCCTTTGAACCAATACCATTGATCTGTTCATCCCGACATTTCAATTATTGAAATCTGATAGGGTCAGTTCTTCCATTTTATACTTCAGAATCTTTTACCTACTCTTGGCCCTTTATTCTTTCATTTAAAGTTTAGAATTTCCTTGTCAAAACCTCCTGGGATTTTTATCAGATTTGCATTGAATCTATTGATCAATTTGGGGATAGTTTATAATTTTATATCATATTAAATCTTCCTATTCATGAACATGATATGTCTCCCAACAATTGTCTTTCAAAAATGTTTTATAGTTTTTCCATATATGCCTTACACAGATTCACATAGGTTTAGTCTTGGGTACCTTATATTTTCATATTTCTCTTGCAAATGGTATGTTTTTATGAAATCACATTTTTACAACTGTGAGCTGGTGTATAAAATACAATTGACTTGGTTATTAATATTATACTATATAGCATTATTAATCTAAATTATTAATTTTAACAATTTTCTTTTTTTAAGATTTTATTTATTTATTTGAGAGAGAGCACGAGTAGCAGGGAGGGGCAGAGGAAGAAGGACAAGCAGATTCCCTGCCCCAAGTGGGGCTCGATCCCAGGACCCTGAGATCATGACCCGAGCCAAAGGCAGATGCATAACCTACTAAGCCATCCAGGTGCCCCTAATTTTAACAATTTTCTTATAATTATGTTTGGGTTACGGAAAAAACTGTTATTTAGAAATAATGGTCGTTAAATTTCTTGTTCCAAATCTCATATTTTTCTTATATTAGTTTGCTTATATTATGCTTCATTTTTCTTATATTAGTTTTTTGGCTAAGATGACCAGTAAGTGGTTAACGAAAGAGTGGACATTTAGCATCCTTGTCTTTCCCTTTATCTTTGGGGAAATGCTTTTAAATTTTATTATTGAGCATGATATTTTCTGTAGGAGTTTTTGGCAAGATAACATTTATCAGGTTAAAAAAAGACCTATTTCTAATTTGTTAATTTCATAAATAATAATAGAATGTTTTGGGATGCCTAGATGGCTCAGTCGATTGGGTATCTGACTCTTGGTTTCAGCTCAGGTCATGATCTCATGGGTCATAAGATAGAGCCCTGTGTGGGGCTCCGTGCTTAGTGGGGAGTCTGCTTGCCGATTCTCTCCCTCTGCCCCTCCCCCTATTCTCTCTCTAAAATAAAATAAATAAATCTTTAAAAATAATAATAATAATAGAATGTTTAATGTCATTGACTATTCTTTTAACATTTATGGGAACAATTCCATAGGTTTCTCTGTCAGCCTCTTATTATGATATGGTAGGCACAAAGCTATCCATGTCCTAATCCTTGAAGCCTGTGACTATGTTAGCCTATGTGACAAAAGACACTCTCCAGAAATGATTAAGCCCAAAGATCTTGAAATGGGGAGATAGATGATCCTGGATTATACAGGTGGGCCCAACCTAATCAGAAGATCCTTAAAAATGAAGAAGGGCAAGAGTGGGTCAAAGAGATGTGGTGTCAAAAGGACTCGACCCACCATTACTGGCTTGGGATTTGGAGAAAGGAAAACATGTATCAATGCAATGGCCTCCAGAAGCTGGGAACAGTTTACAGCCAGCAAGAAAACAGAGATGTCAGTAGGACAATCACAGGGTACTGGATTCTGCCAAGAACCCCAATGAGTGAGGAAATGAATTATCCCCTAGAGTCTCCAGAACAGAATGTTGCCCAGGGAGATCTGCCTCAGACTTCCAACCTTCAGAACTGGAAAACAGTGAACTCGTGTTATTTTAATCTACTAAATTTGTGGTAACTTATTACAGTCAGCAATAGGAGCAAATCACATTAATCGATTTTTTATATTGAACCAAATTTATATATCCTGCTTGGAGTTTCAACTTATATAAGTACTGGTTAGTATTCAGCTAAAGATGCCAGAGAACCTCGTCTAGATGTTGTCTCTATACCTTCCTTTTCTCCAGTACTTTTTTCCCCAAAACCCAATTCTTTTGTCTCCTTTGTTCAGTGAGAACACATATCTCATTTGCGATCCCCTCCCTATACTATCCTCCAGAAAGTGTAATCCTCTGAAGAATTATATTCCTGCAGTGCCTATTTCTCATATCTAAAAGCAAGGGTATTTTCAAAGTTCTTATTGTTTATGGCTGAAAGGTAAACTCTTCCCAGTTATGGAATTATTGCCTTGCACTATGTTCCCTTTCTCTCTCTCTCTCTCTCTCTCTCTCTCTCTATATATATATATATATATTTGCTTTAGAATTATTCACAGACCACAGGCTGGTATATTTCTGCTTAATTATCTTTGAATGGGGCATTTACCACCCAGGATGTTATTGCCCCCAAAATAGCACAGGTTGTATATTCTTGACTTGTTTCCTTATTTACACCAAGTCATTAGAGTCTCCTCCCTTAGATATATTAAGTGAAAAGTTGAATGTTGAGTAAAAAGTTTATTTGAGGGATGATTTTAGTGCTTGGGAAATAGTCAACCATGGAATTGTGTCTCTGAGTTTCTCTGTAAATGCAGGAACATCTTCATTGTCTTTAAGCATATACTTTATCTTTCAAGGATGGGAAGCCCCTAGAGCTTAGATTTTATCACATGGCTGTGAGTCAATTGCCCACTTTGGTGAGAAGTTGGGTAGCAATGAATCATATCGTGTTCCTGTTTGGTGGATAGATGTGTCGTTTTTCTGAATTGGGCCTACTGGTGAAAAGTTAGCAATGTCCAAATATCACCTGTCTTGTTTGGAAGCTGCACCAGGAAAGACAACGGTAAAGTGTGGTCATGTAGTTTCTCTTCCTACCCTACCAGCTCTGCTAATTTATAAACTGCAATGAACTAAACAAAAAAAAAAAATGTTTTTCCTGTCCTTTATGTGGCCTATTTATGCTCCAGTCTTATTACCTCCAAGCATGGAGATATTAGTGGAGACCTTCAGAAATCCTTATCCTTGTGTCCACACTAATTTCAACTTTGATGTTAAGGAGTATTGGTCTTTGTTGACATCAGATCAGTCTCATTATGATAAAAATAAAATTGGATCTGACAGAAAAATATCAGAGATGATAGAGATTAGGGAACTGTTCTTAGTTGTAGCATAGTTGAGATTTCCTATTTCATTTTAGTGTGATGAATAATAGAGCTTTTTGTAAATGTACAGTTACTTTTACTGTATTTGCTGGACTAAAAGCAAAGCTTTCCAAAATTCTCAGAAAAAAAAAGAGCAAATTTTATTTCTCCTCCCATCACTACAACAAATGAGGACACGGAACACTTCTCTTCCCTCTCCAGTCTTTGGTTCTGGGATCCTCAGGGGTAACTTGTCTTTTTCTGTAATTAAGTCAATATGACTATCCACCAGCAGCGCTTTCAAGGTTATCACTGTTATAACATTGGTGTTTCCAAAGAGACTGTAATGTGGAAGGAAAATGGTCTTTAAACAGACTCAAGACATTCAATTGAGATTCATTGTGCACATTAAAATGCAAATGTTTGTGATGTTTACTGTACAAAAGCACACTTCTAGGTAATGCGATATTGAGCAGGGCCCACAGCAGTATTCTCAGCACAGCTCAATTAATTCCTCTGGAATGTGCTTTTCACAAAGATAGAAAATATTTCTGATTAGGTATGGAGGGTAAAATGAGATCAGAGCGGCCCGGTTTCGTGTGGTCAATCACAAATATAATTGATTCATTATGGAATGTCAAAACTAAGAGGGGAATTTCCCTGAGTGAAAATCTGTTCCCTTCCTGTTAGCATAAACAGGTTGTTAAAATATTCTCCTTCTACCTATAATTGCATAGAGTCCAAAAATTAAAATCAACATTTTTAAACCTAATCTTTTTTTTTTTTTTTTTTAAAGCAATTTAGAAATAGATGTGCGTACTTCACTTTAGTTCAAATCTGAAGTAAATCTTGAACACAAGACAACAATGTCTGGTGTCACTGATCAGCTACTCTGGAGCCTTCCCACTCTTTCTCTGCCATCTGCCTGCACTCAGGAAATGCATCCTGAGAAAGGAGTCAGGGGAAGGGAGGGTGCTAACTCTTACTCACTTCTGAAGCTATGGATATAAAGTGTATCTGAAGGCTCTTTTTTTTTATGTTTTTTTTTTAATTTTATTATGTTATGTTAGTCACCATACAATACATCATTGGTTTTTGACGTGGTGATCCATGATCCATTGTTTTCGTATAACACCCAGTGCTCCATGCAGTACGTGCCCTCCTTAATACCCATCACCGGGCTAACCAATCCCCCCTCCCCTCTAAAACCCTGTTTGTTTCTCAGGTCCATAGTCTCTCATGGTTCATCTCTCCCTCCAATTCCCCCCCCCATTTTTCCCTTCCTCCTCCTAATGTCCTCCACGTTATTCCTTATGTTCCATAAATAAGTGAAACCGTATGGTAATTGACTTTCTCTGCT
>NW_027718958.1:0-322 GCF_054177405.1 Leptonychotes weddellii | reverse complement strand
AGGAATGCAAAGATTGCCAAAATAGCCTCACCCAGCACTGCCACATGGCAGAACCAGGATGAGAACTCAGAAATCCTAACCTCGTGCTCTTTTCCCTCCACCTCTGTATCTCCTCTGTCTCAAGGAGGTAGAAGGGGCGCCTGGGTGGCTCAGTTGGTTAAGCGACTGCCTTCGGCTCAGGTCATGATCCCAGGGTCCTGGGATCGAGCCCCGCATCGGGCTCCCTGCTTGGCGGGAAGCCTGCTTCTCCCTCTCCCACTCCCCCTGCTTGTGTTCCTTCTCTCGCTGTCTCTCTCTCTGTCAAATAAATAAATAAAATCTT
>NW_027718957.1:0-322 GCF_054177405.1 Leptonychotes weddellii | reverse complement strand
TATATATATATATATATATACTATCTTTGTTAGAAAAGATTATTAGTTTATCCTGTCAGGTTGACAGCCAGTCTTCCAGATATCTGGAGTCTTTCAACTATAAGCTTAAACTTAATTAGAAACTTTTTCTATCGAAATAATTAATGTGTGTTCACCATGTCTGAGGAGGGATCCACCTGTGCATACTTTCTGATAGTATCATCTGTGACTTGCCTGCCTTCTGAAAAAGTTCAGAAGTTTACAATAATGATATTCTGACGTGCCTAGACTTATTTTAGATACCCGTTTTAATACCTAACATTGTTAAAGCCAACACTGTCAC
>NW_027718956.1:0-322 GCF_054177405.1 Leptonychotes weddellii | reverse complement strand
GGGGGGGGTAGGAGGAGTCTCCAATTTCCCTGAAAATGATGTTACAAATAGCTAAAGCTTCACTGAATGCGGTTCTCAAGAGGAACACAACATTCACCTTCCTGACATGACAAACCCCCAGCTGATGAGGCCGCGCGTGTCCGGATGGCTGGCAGACCCATCTCCTGTGCCTCCTTCTGCAGCCTGTTGCGCCCACCTCATCATTCGCTGGGCCTGGCAGGACCGAGCTGTCCCGGCTGCCAGTGCTCACTGGTGGCGAACGGGAACATTCTGTAGCTTCTGCCTCCCTCCGAGAGAGATCGCAAACTCTGGGCACACCTTT
>NW_027718955.1:0-322 GCF_054177405.1 Leptonychotes weddellii | reverse complement strand
TCTCCGATTAGCTGGACTCTGATCCATCCCCACGTTCAGTACTACGGAATATTCTATTGGTAAGGATTGGGTGCCAGTTTCAGAGGAAGGGGGTAAAGGAGAAGGTCACACTTACCCCAATCACATGGACTAAGAATAAAAATTGGGTGGTTCCTCCAAAGATGTTTGAAACAAGCAAGCAAACACACACACACACACACACACAACATAGCTACTACAGCTATCTACTCATACGGAGTCACAGATATTAGCAGTATTAGTACTAGTAGTAATAATCATGGGTAGCGATATGAAGGTGGAAGTTCCTCCAGGGGAGTTTTTG
>NW_027718954.1:0-322 GCF_054177405.1 Leptonychotes weddellii | reverse complement strand
TGAGAGAGCACAAGCAGAGGGAGAAGCAGGCTCCCTGCTGAGCAAGGAGCCCGATGTGGGACTCGATCCCAGGACCCTGGGATCATGACGTGAGCTGAAGGCAGACACTTAACCAACTGAGCCACCCAGGCGTCCCTCCTGTGCCTTTCTGCACAGGTCTCAGGCATTGTGGCTCCCTCTGCCTAGAATGCTCTGCATGCCCCCGGCCTTGTCCAGGTGATTCCCACTTATTCTTCAAAGTTCAGCTGAAGGGACCCTCAACCAAAGAAGCCTCTTGTGTCCAGGCCTGACGTCCCCATTATATCTGCTCACAGCATCCAAT
>NW_027718953.1:0-322 GCF_054177405.1 Leptonychotes weddellii | reverse complement strand
GAGATGCTCAGGCAGGTATCACTGTTCTGCTGTCACAGAGCCTAAGCCAAGGGCCAGCACGGTGGACTGTGCAGGAAAGTGCTCATTGAACAGGCTTTGGCTGCTCAACTGCTACGCATCCCAAAGGACTGGCCCCTGACCAGCTCCAGGAAGACAACCTGAGTCCTTGAACATCTGGCCTGGTAAGAGTGACTTTAGGCCTGTATCTGCAGGCCCCGCTGCATCAGTCTGACCAGGTAATTTATGCTAACAGTGTGACTCACAGAGAATGGTGGGTTTTGTATGCCTGAGGCTCTGAGCCACACCGTACGTTTGCCTTCTG
>NW_027718952.1:0-322 GCF_054177405.1 Leptonychotes weddellii | reverse complement strand
TTCCTGTCCACATGTAAACTATCCTCACTGAGCTTAGATTCTATTAGGAAAGACTGAAAGTAAACAAATAAATATAGATTATGCAAGACTATTGGGTAGCTTATGTAATAAGTGGAACTCTGAAAAACCAAGTTATGAAAATGAACAGGAGTTAAGATGGCTGTATCCTGGGGTCAGTATAATTAATATATGGGCACTGGCAACACCAGCATTGCTGCCATTGGACTTGCAGTTCATCATTGCTACTATCAGAATACTATTGCTACTATTAGAATAATAAAAACCTGGGAGTCCACCTCCTTCCTTTCTTCTCTCTCTTCCT
>NW_027718951.1:0-322 GCF_054177405.1 Leptonychotes weddellii | reverse complement strand
TGTAACATTTATGCCATAGTATGCCACTCCAGGCTTCTTTGGCCAGTTCCATGCTCCCTAGTATGCCACTTAAATTCCACTTGAAGTATTTGGTGCCTGGAGAACAATGATGATTCCTGTTGATCTTTACGTTGATGTTATTCTAAATTGTAATCTATTAGAGTACCCATTTGCCCTATATTTCTATAAAAGAAATATTAGTACAATATATACAAAAATTCAGCAACTACACATGATTGCTGGGAGCTCAGAACATATTTCCAGAGATAGGTTTCATTAAGTAAGCTAAGTTGCTTTCTGTCACTGTTTACAATAGAAAATT
>NW_027718950.1:0-322 GCF_054177405.1 Leptonychotes weddellii | reverse complement strand
TTTATCCATTCATCTGTTGATGGACATCTTGGCTCAGGTATGTGCTATGGTAAGTGCTGTGAATTGTGCAAGACTGTTGAATCACAGATCTGTACCTCTGAAACAAATAATACATTATATGTTAAAAAAAAAAAAGAAGAAGAAGAAGATAGCAGGAGCGGAAGAATGAAGGGGGGGAAATCGGAGGGGGAGATGAACCATGAGAGACGATGGACTCTGAAAAACAAACTGAGGGTTCTAGAGGGGAGAGGGGTGGGGGGATGTGTTAGCCCGGTGACGGGTATTAAAGAGGGCACGTTCTGCATGGGGAACTGGGTGTTAT
>NW_027718949.1:0-322 GCF_054177405.1 Leptonychotes weddellii | reverse complement strand
GGATTACATAAAACATACCAACGTTGTAACACTCTATTTTGATCTGATAACAATTTAATTTCAGTCATTTATAAAACTCTACGTTACACTTCTTTCCCCAGTTTTTTTGTTATTAATGTTGCAAATTATATTTTTGTATATTGCATACCAAATAAAAATGTACAGTTATTTTTATGTTTTTATCTTTTAAATTTTTTTTATTCTTATGTTAATCCCCATACATTACATCATTAGTTCTAGATGAAGTGTTCCATGATTCATTGTCGTGCACAACACCCAGTGCTCCATGCAGAACGTGCCCTCCTCAATACCCAGCACCAGG
>NW_027718948.1:0-5464 GCF_054177405.1 Leptonychotes weddellii | reverse complement strand
AATAAGACAGGGATGTCCACTCTCACCATTACTATTTAACATAGTATTAGAAGTCTTAGCCTCAGCATCAGAATACAAAAAGAAATAAAAGGCATCCAAATTGGCAAGGAAGAAGTCAAACTTTCACTATTTTTACATGACATGATACTGTATGTAAAAAACCTGAAAGACTCCACCAAAAAATTGCTAGAACTCATACCTGAATTCAGCAAATTTGCAGGATATAAAATCAATGTACAGAAATCTGTTGCATTCCTATACATTAATAATGAAGTGCAGAAAGAGAAGAAAACAATCCCATTTATAATTGCACCAAAACCAGTAAAATATCTAGGAATAAACTGAACCAAAGAGATGAAAGACCTGTATTCTGAAAACTCTAAAACACTGATGAAAAAAATTGAAGACGATGCAAAGAAATGGAAAGACATTCCATGCTCATGGGTTAGAAGAACAAATATTGTTAAAACGTCTGTACTACCCAGAGCAATCCTTATCAAATACCAATTTAATGCAATCCCTAACAAAATACCAATAGCATTTTTCACAGAACTAGCACAAGTAATCCTAAAATATGTATGGAACCACAAAAGGTCCTGAAAAGCCAAAAGAGTCTTGAAAAAGAAAAGCAAAGCTGGAGGCATTGCAATTCTGGAATTCAAGTTATATTACAAAGCTGTAGTAACTAAAATAGGCACATAGATTAATGTAACAGATTAGAAGACCCAGAAACAAACCCACAATTATACAGTCAAACTTCAGCAAAGCAGGAAAGAATATCCAATGGGAAAAGGACAGTCTCTTCAACAAATGGTGTTGGGAAAACTGGACAGCAACATGCAAAATAAAGAAACTGGACCGCTTTATTACACCATACACAAAAATAAACTAAAAATGAATGAAAGACCTAAATCTTTCAGACAGGAAACAATAAAAATCCTAGTAGAGAAAGTAAGCTCTTTGACTTTGGTCGTAGCAACTTTTTTTCTAGATATGTCTCCTGAGGCAAGGGAAACAAAAGCAAAAATAAACTTGGGACTACATTAAAAATAAAAAGCTTCTGCAAAGCAAAGGAAACAAGCAACAAGACAAAAGGCAGCCTACAGAATGGGAGAAGGTATTTGCAAATGACATATCAGATAAAGGGTGAGTATCCAAAATGTGCAAAGAATTATACAACCCAACACCCCAAAAACAAATAATCCAATTAAAAAATGGGCAGAAGACATGAACAGACATTTCTCCAAAGAAGACATCCAGCTGGCCAACAGATACATGAAAAGATGTTCATTATCACTTACCATCAGAGAAATGCAAATCAAAACTACAATATCACCTCACACCTGTCAGAATGACTAAAATCAACACACAAGAAGCAACAATTGTTGACAAGGATGTGGAGAAAAAGGAACCCTCTTGCCCTGTTGATGGGAATGCAAACTGATGCAGCCACTGTGGAAAACAGTGTGGAACCTCCTCAAAAAGTTGAAAATAGAACTGTACGACCTAGTAATTGCACTACTGGGTATTTACCCCCCAAATTCAAAAACACTATTCAAAGGGATACATGCACCCTGATGTTTATAGCAGCATTATTTACAATAGCCAAGATATGGAAGCAGCCCAAGTGTTCATCAGTTGATGAATCCATAAAGAAGAGGTGGTGTGTGTGTGTGTGTGTGTGTGTGTGTGTGTAATGGCATGTTATTCAGCCATAAAAAATAATGGAATCTTGCCATTTGCAATGACATGGATGTAGCTAGAGAGTATAATGCAAAACGAAATAATTCAGTCAGAGAAAGACAAATACCATGTGATTTCATTCATGTAGAATTTAAGAAACGAAACAAATGAACAAAGGAAAAAAGGAAGGGGAGGCAAACCAAGAAACAGACTTTTAACTATAGACAACAAACTGATGGTTACCAGAGGGAGGTGGGTGGGGATGGGTTAAATAGGTGATGGGGATTAAGGAGTGCACTTGTGACGAGCACAGCGTGATGTGTGGAAATGCTGAATCACTATATTGTACACCTGAAACTAATATTACACTGTATTTAACTAACTGGAATTTAAGTAAAAACTTTTAAAAATTGTATCCATGTGTTTAGAGCGAACAAGCACTAAAAACTTATAATAATGACAACTACTCACAAGAGTGGAGAGTGCCACTAAATCTTGTGTCATATGTATTTTAGCTAGACATCTGTGTGTAGGTGTGCACTTGTACAATTTTCCACAAGCTGATTTGGGCAGCTCTGAATTTTAAAAAGGTCTAGGCAAAGTGTAGCTTCTAAATTAATGACACATTTACAGAAGTTCAGGTTTAGCAGCAGATGGGTAAATCATGTTTGAGTGTCTATTCTCAGATTATGAGCTCCTTAAATTATGAAAAGTGTCTGCGACCTCAGGGTCTGGCATGAAGCAAATGACAGCTAAATCAAATGGGAAGGGTAGAGTGATTAGGCCACTGAATATTTCTTGAGTAACTAGCTCATCCAGACAGTTCTTGCCTTATCATCCATCTAGAGCAATCACAACAGATTTAGGCAGCTGGACCTATTTGCCAACCAGTGGGCTACCTTTTTAGACTATAAGACCACTGTGGTGAGATGCTAGCTTATTTGACACCCATTTCCTGCCCACTGGAGGAATTAATGTGATGTGTGGAAATGCTGAATTAATTAATAGAGTAGAGCTGGACTGTTTGCTCACCCCCAGGGAGAGAACAGGTGGTGACCACTCCTGCTTCATTGAGTTAGCACTGATGGCAAAGGACAACCTGATTGAGGCCAATGGTTTTATTTTGGTTAATACCTGTTTTCTTTATTTTTAAAATCTGTGAAGGTAGATAAAGGATTTTTTCTTTCTGCTTCTTGTAGCAATGCATAGGTAACATGATAGAAGCCCATAATTTTAAAAAAAGTGCTGGTACTAGGTAGATTTTTAATTTGTGAAGGAGAAATAGGATTCATCTTTGCACTCAAACCCCTCTTTGCTTTTTCAGTGTAGCAAATCCACATTAGAGCTGGAACCACGTAGTGGTTTTCAACATTTAGCATTATCAAAAATTGGATCACACTAAAAAATGTAGGGAATGGAAGAATTGGGGACATGAGTATTTAGATAATAGCAATAGTAATCACAGCATTGTAATTTTCTAACTCTGTATGGTTTTAGAAGTGCTTACCTATAGATTATGCCATTTAGTTGTTTCCCTGTGAAATAAACAGGGCAAGTATTTCCCCCCATTTTGAGTTGAGGACACTGAGATTATATGACCTCTGCTGGTTGGTTTCAAGGATACAGACTGAGGTAGAATTTAGTGTGCAGAATGTTTATGAAGGAGAGTCCTTGGGATTAATACCCGCGGAAGAGAGGGGAAGGAAGCAAGACTGGGCAGAGGGAAACAGTGATATGTGATGCAGGCCCAATGACAACCTTGGTGCCCCATGTAGTTCTTTCTAGCTAGAATGGCCCTTCACAGTTGTCCTGAGTTGGGTTGAGATGGCCAGGCCATCAATTGGATGTGGGCCACTCTTGGAAGGGACATGACCTTGGGAAAGGCAGCACTCTGCCACTAAGGCAATCCCTGAACAATCTGATAGCTAAAGACTCTCTGCCCACAGCACTCTCAGCCAGGAGAGTTCTTCATTGGAGGGAGATTTGGGCAGTCCATTCCTCATTCTGTTTGAATGAGGTTTTCTTTTTCATTCTGGGGCTGGCTCTTCCAGAATTCCAGTAGATCTCTTCCTGGGGAGAACTTGGAAGAGGAAGATTAGTGAGATGAAACTGTTAAGTTCATTGCTGGTGCTGGGCTCAGGGCCACAACTGCTACTCATGTCCTTCCGCAGTACTCATTCTAGATTCCTCCTGCATTCAACTAGCACCTCTGCCAGTTTAGTGCTTACCTGGTGGAAGGACCCAGACCTTTATTACTCAGAAGTCAGCACCCTGAACACCATGCTCTTCTAAGGTCTGGGTTGTTACACTTGTCTAATTACAATAAAAATTGAGCAAGGGAGTGCCAAAAGGCACCCTTGTGGATTGCCTGGACATCAAACTTATTCCTTTCGATTGCTGTTGTGTAACAGCAACCCTACATTTTCTTGGTGACCAGGGGAAATTACTCCTGCTTAGAAGGATTACTGTTTTTCATGCCTGCTGGGCCCTTGGCGTGAGGAGCCTGAAGTGCCCAGGAGAAGTCATTGTTTATGATTCAGTGAGATTCTTCATGTATCCTTTGTCAGAAGTGATCTCTGTTTAGGAACCAGAACCTCTAAACTTGTACAACCTGTGGGAGAAAAGCACAAATTTGTCAAGTTGGTCACTGAGAGTGATGGGAAGTGGGGTCACTCCAGCTTCCAGCCCTTGGTGCCTAGAGTCATATATTTTTCCTCTTGGAGACACAGCACCATATAAAGGTCTTTGATTCAACATGTATACTACATCCTGGAGAATGGTGTCCCATCCTTGTAAAGTATTGCATCTCAAAGTATTGTTTCATGTATGCCTTCATTCCAATCAGGCTGACAGCTTCTGGTTACTGTGGCATGTGCTATGTCCAGTGGATCCCATGGACATGGAACCACTTTTACATCTTCTTTATTATTGAGAGTATCCCCTGGTCTGCTACAATGAAATGTAAAACAGACATTGTATCTGTCATCAGAGTGGTGTTGGCTGAGGGTCCCATGGGCAAGAAAGCACTTGCCACTCAGTATTGGTCTCTATTGCTAGCAGGTTGGATATTTGCCAGTGGCAGAAG
The DNA here is from genome assembly GCF_054177405.1 of Leptonychotes weddellii. Classification (NCBI taxonomy): domain Eukaryota; kingdom Metazoa; phylum Chordata; class Mammalia; order Carnivora; family Phocidae; genus Leptonychotes; species Leptonychotes weddellii. The sequence continues at coordinate 696 of NW_027718948.1, read as the reverse complement.
CTAGATTGACTTTGATTGGGCTGTTGGGCTCATGCTGTTGACCCAGACATAGTCTCCATCCCTGCTGCCTAGTTTTTCTCCTACGCCCATCATGTCAGCACTGGGGTAGCTGATTACAGAGATTCATTGATGCCAACTGGTTGAGTTATTTATTTTTGTACTTTGTTGTTTAGTGCTCTCTGGGGGGGCATTAATATGCAAATAAAGATCATACTTCATACCCTTTCCATATGTCCATCCACATGCCCCTCCCCAAGACATCCTTGTCCCTGATTTTCCAGTATTTCTCCTTTGAGTCTCCTGACAACCCAAGCCAGTTTCCACTATCCATAATTCCACATATATTTTAATCTTGGGCTTTTTCTCTTCAGCACAAAGTGGAAGACCAGGTACACTACTCAAGTTCTGCCCATTGGGACAATTTTCTCTTGCCTCTATATTTCAAGTATACTATGAATGAAGTTAAAGTAAAGCTGCTGTCTATGGGGTTGGGGGCAATTTCAGAAGCTTCCATTTGGCATTTCCCATTATGATAGTGTTTACCTCATTGGCCAAGGACTTAATGTGGGTGTTGTGCTACCTACTAAGTATGTTTATTATTCTTTTTTTTTTTAAATTTTATTTTATTATGTTATCTTAGTCACCATATATTACATCATTAGTTTTTGATGTAGTGATCCATGATTCATTGGTTTG
>NW_027718947.1:0-322 GCF_054177405.1 Leptonychotes weddellii | reverse complement strand
TTCATTGTTTACGTATAACACCCAGTGCTCCATTCAGTACGTGCCCTCTTTAATACCCATCACCAGGCTAACCCATCCTCCCACCCCCCTCCCCTCTAGAACCCTCAGTTTGTTTCTCAGAGTCCATAGTATCTCATGGTTCGTCTCCCCCACCGATTTCCCCCCCTTCATTTCTCCCTTCCTATTATCTACTTTTTTTAAAACATATAATGTATTATTTGTTCCAGAGGTACAGGTCTTTAATTCAACAGTCTTACACAATTCACAGCGCTCACCATAGCACATACCCTCCCCAATGTCTATCATCCAGCCACCCCATCCT
>NW_027718946.1:0-322 GCF_054177405.1 Leptonychotes weddellii | reverse complement strand
GTTAGGGCTCCTGTGGAAAGCATTTCTTCTTTGGAAAAAGACCTCCAGTGCAGGGAAGCCTGAAATTGTGGGGACGAGAAGCAAAAATTGAATGCTGGATACATAAGAGTAATAGTGAGAGGTGGCCCTCACATCGCCACCCCTTCATTAATGAAGATGTGAATCGTGGCTATGGGAGAGACAGCTCCTTATACTGGCCAATGAGGTAGAGGACTGACATCCTCTAAATTATATTACCCCGGCCCCTCAAGGTCCTTCTGCCAAGTTAGAACCATAACCGTGGCTTTAAAAGTCCATTCCAGGACTTTTTTGGAACTGTCAC
>NW_027718945.1:0-322 GCF_054177405.1 Leptonychotes weddellii | reverse complement strand
TTCAACATACTACTGGAAGTCCCAGCCACAGCAATCAAACAAGAGAAAAAACTAAAAGGCATCCAAATTGGTAAGGAAAAAGTAACTGTTACTATTTGCAGTTGAAGTAATAATATATATAGGAAACCCAAAAGACTCCACCACAAACTATTAGAATAAGTGAATTCAGTAAAGTTTCAAGATACAAAACTAATATACAGAAACCTGTTGCATTTCTATACACTAATAATAAAATAGCAAAAAGAGAAATTAAAAAAAAAAGAGGGGGCAGAGCAAGATGGCGGAGAAGTAGGAGACCTGGATTTCGTCTCCTCTCAGGAAT
>NW_027718944.1:0-322 GCF_054177405.1 Leptonychotes weddellii | reverse complement strand
CAGGATGACCCATGCGCAATGACTACACAACAGGTATGTCCTGCTTGGTCATCTCAGGCCACCACAGGCCAAATCTGAGGAACCATTGTAAGACCAGAACTCCCCCAGCCAATCCTGTGGTTGGGGCTGCACAGTACCTTCCCTTCTCTCACTGCTCTATTCTGCTTTCGTTCCTGCCCTTCCACAGACAGTAGTGGGTGCTCAACTCCAAGATCAGCTCTCTCAAAATCTTCCTGGTAAAATGCCTGTGATAATATCTCACCCTTTTTTGTCTCCCTCAAGATCCTTCAGCTAGGATCTACTTTTATTTTTTTATTTTTTT
>NW_027718943.1:0-322 GCF_054177405.1 Leptonychotes weddellii | reverse complement strand
TTGTCAGTTCCCTTTTAGCAGGGAAGAAACTGAAACTCAGAGGTAGGTTATTTGTCCAAACTTAAACAGCTAATGAGTGACTGATCTATGTTGAAAGTTTAAACCCACCCAGTTCAACCCCAGAACCCAAGCCCTGTGCCATGCCTCCTCTGGGAACAAAACTTGTTCCTCCTCATCAGGAGTAAGGCAGATTTTTAAGATGCTAATATGAAGTCAAATGACCAAGGAGGAAGAGAAGCAAAAGTCTTTGATAATATTCAAACTGAATAACCCTTGAATCATTGTGACCTCACTTGGGTCCTTTGAGGGTGTCCTCCAACTC
>NW_027718942.1:0-322 GCF_054177405.1 Leptonychotes weddellii | reverse complement strand
TTAACTTTGAAAGACTAAAGAATCATGGTAAAAAAGCCATGAATTTTATGTTCAGTATTTCCTTAGCGCTGGAGTTCTGCCGTTCTCATTGATTGGTAAACTTGGTCTTGGCTGACTGTTCTGGCTGATCTTCTGGGGGAGGGGCCTGTTGCAGTGGTTTCCAAATGTCTTTGCCAGAGGCGAAGTTGCCCCTCCCTTGCCGGGTCTGGGCTAAGTAATCTGCTCGGGTTGCTTTCCAGAGCTTTTGTTCCCTGTGAGCTTTCCATACAGCTTTGGAGGCAGAGAGTGAAAATAGCGGCCTCCCAATCTCTGCCCCGGAGGA
>NW_027718941.1:0-322 GCF_054177405.1 Leptonychotes weddellii | reverse complement strand
TTATGCACAAACAATGAATCATGGAACACTTCATCTAGAACTAATGATGTAATGTATGGGGATTAACATAAGAATAAAAAAAAATAAAAATTAAAAAAAATTAAAAAAAAAATCTTTTTGAATAAAAAAAAAAAAAAGATTAGCTGCAAAAGTACAAAGCCCAGGGTAGGACACTGCTTTTCTTAAATGGACCAGAACATATAACATAGGAGATCTGTGAAGTCGGATGAAAAATATGTTACCTATTTTTTTCCTGCTCTTTAACTGAAATTTAACATTTCCTTTAATTAGGAATGTAGGCAACAAACCATAGCAGTATTAG
>NW_027718940.1:0-322 GCF_054177405.1 Leptonychotes weddellii | reverse complement strand
TTGTGCTTCTTGGTATTTACCCAATGAATCGAAAACTGAGGTCCACACAAAAACTCCATATGGATATTTATGGCGGCTTTACTCATAATTGTCAAAACTTGGAAGCGACCAAGATGCCCTTTAGTAGTTGAGCGGATAAATAAACTGTGGTCCATCCAGACAATGGAATATTACTCAGCATACACACACACAAAAGAGCCGTCAAGCCATGAAAAGACCTGGAGGAACCTTAAATACATATTTCTAAGTGAAAGAAGACAATTTGAAAAGGCTACACACTGCATGATTGAAACTAGAAGACATTCTGGAAAAGACACACACA
>NW_027718939.1:0-322 GCF_054177405.1 Leptonychotes weddellii | reverse complement strand
TGCAGCCCCCAGGGCGGAAACCCAGAGCTGTGGGGTCACGCGGGCAAACTGGGAGCGGCTGGTGGTTTTAGAAGCACAAAGGGCAGAGACGTGCCCCGACCTGGAGGCAGGACTGGGGAGCGCTGCGGAGGGGCGCACAACCCAGGCTGCCGCAGTTTATAGCAGCATGGACAGAAACGGAGACGGTGTGGCCTGGAGAACAGACTGCCATCTCTCTGCTCTGAGGCAGAGGGTTGGAAACGGTCTCTTCTGCTCTGACTCAGGGAAGAGATGCAGAAAGCCGCCAGGGAAAGCCGCCAGAGAACAAAAGCCCCAAAGACTG
>NW_027718938.1:0-322 GCF_054177405.1 Leptonychotes weddellii | reverse complement strand
CTCTCATGTACTCTCTCTCATTCTCGCTCTCTCAAATAAATAAATAAATATTTAAAAAATAAATAATAAAAAAAGAATTTCCAATGAAAATTTGACACCTAAGTAGAGATGTGCTGTAGATATAAAATACACACCAGATTTCAAAGAATTAGTATTAAAAAAAAGTAAAACATCTCAATAGATTTTTATATATGTGAAGTGATATTTTTGACACATTGAGTTAAATAAAATATATTATTAAAGTTATTCTCAGGGCACTTGGATGGCTCAGTCGGTTAAGTGTCTGCCTTGGACTCAGGTCATGATCCCAGGATCCTGGGAT
>NW_027718937.1:0-5465 GCF_054177405.1 Leptonychotes weddellii | reverse complement strand
GATGCGGGACTCGATCCCGGGACTCCAGGATCACGACCTGAGCCGAAGGCAGTCGCCTAACCGACTGAGCCACCCAGGCGCCCCTGAGCATGAGAAGTCCTAAAGGGCAGGTGTGGGGAGGTAGCCCCCGCTCCTGTCTGGCCTCCCAGCGGCTGAACGCCTTCCTCCAGATACTAACCTCTATTCTGTTTTTCTCATCTGTAACATGCAGGAGGTTGGGATTCAACGCAGATGACCTTTAGGTCCCTCAAATTCTACAATTAGCAGAATTTTAATTTCTGGGAGGCAATGTGCTGGGACCATGTTTTCCTGGAGACATGCTGTCACAGGCTGGCCACCTTGCCTTCAGCATCAACACTGCCCCCCTCCCCTTCCCCTCTCCTGACCTGTTCCTAACCCCTCCAGCAAGGGAAGTCAAGAGAATTTAGTGGTAAGTGGTTAAAAAAAACAATTTAAGACTAAATGAAGTGTGATTCCTTTCCAGCTTGATAAATCCAAGATTACAGTGACAATAACATATACAATTGTACTTAGAAAGTGGATTCCCAGAAGCAGACATTTGCAATTTAAACTATTATGGGTGTTTAAGAAATAGGTAATTGCAAATAATTATCACCAATTCTGCATTAGAGGTCAAACAGCAAAGAGAAGGCAGGAAGTCAGCAAGACGTAAGCAACGTCGAACGATCCTCCTCAGACTGGAGCAGGTCAAGATGTGGTCTGCTTTTCCCTGAGCACTAAGCACTCAGTGCACATGTGCTTATGGGGGGTTGCTTGGACCAGCAAGCCCAGACACACTCCCACCTGCCCCTAAACCAGAAGACAGCCATTTCCACGACAGCAGCGAACTTCTGCCAGATCGGGAACCCCAAATGGACTCTTATTTCGCTTCGTTTAGAAAATACAGCTTTTTAGAATGAGACTGAGAGATTATAAGTGCTCTGGGGCCAAAACCGGGTCTCGCTGGTATGTCTGATAAACACACAGACTTTATTCAAACTTCAAACATGCAGCCATAATTATACAAAAACATGCTGTGATGATTTTAACTGTGGTCATCATAAATGCAGGCTGGGATAAAATCACCAGCACACAAAGAACACTCAGCATGAATGCCTAGAATTATGCTGCATGAATAGGCACCAAATCGCCCTTTGTAAGTAGAAAGAAGCTAAACGTTTGCATGCATTATCTGATTATGATTACAGAACTGTATTTCCTGCCGGCTCCATAAAGAACAAACTTAGGTTTGACACCAAAAGCAAAGGAAACAAAAGCAAAAATAAACTATTGGGACTACACCAAAATAAAAAGCTTTTGCCCAACAAAGGAAACCATCAACAAAATGAAAAGCCAACCTACCCAATGGGAGAAAATATTTGCAAATGATCTATCCAGTGAGGGGCTAATATGCAAAGTACAAACAACTCCTACAACTCAAGAGCAAGAAACAATCTGATTTAAACACAGGCAGAGGATCTGAACAGACATTTCTCCAAAGAACACATGGTCAATAGATATGAAAAGATGCTCAACACCCCTTATCATCAGGGAAATACAAATCAAAACCCACGAGATACCACCACACACCTGTCAGACTGGCTAAAATGAACCATTCAGGAAACAAAAGATGTTGGCGAGGATGCGGATAAAGGGGGACCCTCCTACACTGTTGGTGGGAACGCAAGCTGGTGCAGCCACTCTGGAAAACAGTATGGAGGTTCCTCAAGACGTTAAAAATAGAGCTACCGTTGGACCCAGCAATTCCACCAGTGGGCATTCACCCAAAGAAAACAAAGACATGAATTTGAGGGCTCAGTTGGTTGAGCCACTGCCTTTCACTCAGGTCATGCTCCCAGGGTCCTGGGACCCAGGCCACATCAGGCTCCCCCTGCGCTGCAGGGAGCCTGCTTCTCCCTCTCCCTCTGCCTCTCCCCCCGCTTGTGCTCTCCCTCTCTCTGTCAAATAAAAAAGTAAAATGTTTTAAAAAACCAAAACACGGGGCGCCTGGGTGGCTCAGTCGGTTAAGCGTCTGCCTTCGACTCGGGTCGTGATCCCGGGGTCCTGGGATCGAGCCCCACATCGGGCTCCCTGCTCAGCGGGAAGCCTGCTTCTCCCTCTCCCACTCCCCCTGCTTGTGTTCCCTCTCTCGCTGTGTCTCGCTCTGTCAAATAAATAAATAAAAATCTTAAAAAAAAAAAAAAAAAAAACCAAAACACGAATTTGAGAAGATATGGGCCCCCCTACGTTTATAGCAGCATTCTCTGCAATGCCAAGGTTTGGAAGCAACCCCTTCTGTGGACAGCCAAAGGGATCAAGGTGTGGCGTACATACAGAGGGGAATAGCACTCCGCCACAGGAGAGGATGAAATCATGCGAAGTGAGGTCAGTCAGACAAAGACAGATACCTCTGATCTCACTTACATGCCGAATCTACACATAAACCCCAGCGAGTGGGTAGAGGACAGACTGGCGGCTGCCGGAGGCCATGGGAGGGGGTGGGGTGGGGCTCAGTGACACGGGAGAGGTTCCCCTGGTTCCCGGACGCAATGGTGCTGCGCTCCGCCCTCCTGTGCCGCGCGTTGAAAGTGTCTAGGAAAGGTCTTTTCCGTTCCCGCCGCTGGAAGAGTGTCTGCTGCGTGGTACCGGAGCGGCGGTTTACGCATCTCTCGGCTGGCGGTGTACCCCCGGGGACCACCGTGGTCAGTAAAAACCGCCGTCGGACGGAACACGCGGCCCACATTCACCGCAAGCAGCTTGAAAGGTCTGCCTGGTTTCAAGCGGCTGTGTGCGCAGACCCGGGTCCCGAAGACCTGCGGGTTTCCCTCCCGTGCGTCCCGAGCGGCCCTGGACGCCGCCAGGGAGGATGCCGCGCTCGCGCACGCGAGGCCCGAGGCCGTGGGAGGCCGTGACCCGCACGACTCGGGCTGCGCGGGAAGAGCCCGCACCTGCTGGGGCCGGGAAGCGGCCGGGGGCGCCCGCGGTCGCCGCCTGGCCTGGTGGCTGCTCAGCACGCCTCGGGCGCCTCGGTGCCCTGGAACACACTCGCGTTCTGCAGGCAGGGATGGCTCACCGAGCCCCACCCCACGAGTGGGCGGGGCTGCACCCTGAGGGTCTCAGTATGCTGCGTCCAGACACGTTCTCCCTGACGACAGTCCCTCGTGCAGACAAACCATTTGCCGTGGGAGCCGGACGCCCGGGAACCAGACCCGCGATCGGCCGCGACGCGGCGCGCAGGGGATGGACGGACGCCCCGCCGCCACGCGGCGCGCGGACGTGGACGGAGGAGGGGGCCTGGCCTCCTGGGCCTTGGCTTCCCCGGCTGCAAGCGGTGAGCATTGGACGGGAAGCTCCCACCTGACACTTGCTCTCGCTGCAGGACCTTCCCGCTCTACGTGCCGGGGAGGCCCCTGGATGAGTGGCTATGGAGCTGCGTGCGTAGGCAGCCGAGTGTGCAAAGTCCCTGCAACTCTTCCTGCAAGGCAGCGTGGATGTCCCGCGCTGGAATCTAGTTGGCTGACCGCATGCCAGCGAATCTGTTCAGACGGCTCAGTAGAGGGACTGGTCACAGGAATGGCGGGAACTGCGAGGGGCCCCCGGGGCTCGACGAGGTCAGGGAGAGGACGGGGACAGTCCTTTCTCTTTCCGGGGAAGGCTGGCTGGCCTTGGTTATGCACGTGCGTCTGTGTGCATGTGGCCCGTCTCCAGCGGTGTGCAAGGAGGGGCCGAGGGAGCCTCCGTCCTCACTGTGGGGTGCGGGGGAGGCCGAACCCCGCGTGGGTGGCAGGCCCGGAGGTTCAGGTGAGAGCTGGCCTCCACTGCAGACGGCCGTCCTGAGGGCTCTCCCTTCCAGGCGCAGCTCTTTGATGGCGAAAGGAGAATGGATGATGCAGGCGGCTGGTGAGAAACCCTAACCCGAGGGGTCACTAAAGCCCTAGGGAGAGGTTCAAACCAAGTACGGTGTGGAGGTGTTTGTTAAGGGTTTTTCCTGCACGGTCGCTGTGATAGGTCACTTGATCAGTGGCGCCCCAGGGGACTGGAGTGTGTGGAAGCTCGACCCACAGACCCCAGGGATCAGTAACTGTCAGTCGGGAGGCTGAATGCCCCCGAGGAGGGGGCGGCTATCTGGGGTCCCAGAGCCATGGGGCTGTGCGGGGTCCTGCGACCTTTGTCCATGTTTTCAAAGGGTTTCACCTTGAACAATGTTCTCGAGGATGTGCTCCTCCTAAATAAGAAGAGATCTCCCGGGTGGATTTCAGGAGTGAAATGTAACACAAAACTGACACCTCAGTTATGGAGAAAACCACTTGGGGACTGATTTTGCCGTGTTAACAACAGTACCCGTGGAGGGAGGTGAACGGGCGGGGCAGGAAGCCCAGTGCTTCTCCTTTCCCTGCTGACACCTGGGGCCTCCCCCTGCAGCCTCCTCACCCTCCTCCCCGCCGGAGCCCTTAGTCAGTCCCCCTCCCCGAGCGGAGTAAGCTAATGATGACAAAACTCACTGTTTTGTAAGGTTTTCCCCCAGCTTCCTTGAGGTATGATTTTTTTAAAAAAGATTTATATGACACAGAGAGAGAGAGCGAGCACAAGCAGGGGGAGCAGCGGAGGGAGAGGGAGAAGCAGACTCCCCACCAAGCAGGGAGCCGGACACGGGGCTCAATCCCAGGACCCTGGGATCATGACCTGAGCCGAAGGCAGACGATCAACGACTGAGCCACCCGGGTGCCCCGAAGTATGATCAACGGGCATGGAGTATATTCTGGGCGTGTGGTGTGAGGTTTGAGTACGTGCATGCTGCACACTGAAGTGACCACCTGGCAAGCTCAGGGACACACCGTTACCTTGGTTATGGTTTGGTGGTGAGAACACTGCGGACCCACGCTCAGAGCAAATGCATGAGCAGCCCGGGACTGTTCACTACACCGCCTGCGCGTTGCATCCCAGAGCTGGAAGTGGGGCCAACACAGCCCGTCCCACCCCAGGGCCCCCGCCGTCTACTCTCTGCTCCCAGGAGCTCGTCCCCTCTCACCCACATCCGTGAGCCCGCGCACTCCTACCCACACAAGCGTGTGCCCACCACACACCTGGGACGGGGTATGGAGAGGAAGCACTCCTCACGCAACCGTGTGCGCGGCTCCGGGAAGCCTGCCTGGAGGGGGCATCCACACGGACGCGGGCCCAGCTGAGTGCTTTCCGCTCATGGCAAATTTTAAAGCTGGGTATTACATATGACTTGTAGGCAATGTATCTGATTCTACTATTCTGATTTATTTAGGGAGATATTATGGGTCAAAATCCAAACAAAGTGAAGCCCTCTCAATACGATTGCTTCATTAAGGGAAAAAGTCAAACGTTTTTGGAAACCATCCCAGGAAGCAGCTTGGTAAAGAGCTCTGCATGTCCTGACGGTTCCCTGCTTTTCCCAACTCGAGTCAGCTTTTCTCTTTATGCGACCGGTTCTCCGG
>NW_027718936.1:0-14357 GCF_054177405.1 Leptonychotes weddellii | reverse complement strand
TAGTTCCATCCATGTTGTTGCAAAGGGCAAGATTTCTTTTTTTGATGGCTGTATAATATTCCATTGTATATATATACCACATCTTCTATATCCATTCATCTGTCGATGGACATCTTGGCTCTTTCCATAATTTGGCTATTGTGGACATTGCTGCTGTAAACTTTGGGGTGCACGTGCCCCTTTGGATCCCTACATTTCTATCTTTGGGATAAATACCCAGTAGTGCAATTGCTGGGTCATAGGGTAGCTCTATTTTCAACTTTTTGAGGAACCTCCATACTGTTTTCCAGAGTGGCTGCACCAGCTTGCATTCCCACCAACAATGTAGGAGGGTTCCCCTTTCTACGCATCCCCGCCAACATCTGTCGTTTCCTGACTTGTTAATTTTAGCCATTCTGACTGGTGTGAGGTGGTAGCTCATTGAGGTTTTGATCTGTATTTCCCTGATGCCGAGTGATGCGGAGCACTTTTCCATGTGTCTTTTGGTCATTTGGATGTCTTCTTTGCCGAAATGTCTGTTCATGTCTTCTGCCCATTTCTTGATGGGATTATTTGTTCTTTGGGTATTGAGTTTGATATACTCCATTATTTTAAAATAGTTTTAAGCTGTTTTACCAGTGCAGCTATTAATGTTCATTGATTTGCCTCTGGTTTTGTGTTTTTGTTTTTGGGTTTTTTTTTTTTATTCTTATGTTAATCCCCATACATGGGTTTTTTTGGTATTATAAACAACATTGTGGTGACCATCCTTATTCATGCCTCTCTGTGCCCACGTATGAGAATTTCTGTATGGTGTATAATAACAAGACCAAGTAATAGTTATAACAATAAGTAATAATCGCAGACACCTATCTGGCCCTTATCATGTGCCAGATAATTTTCCAAGTGTTTTCGTGGTATTGACTCATTTAATCTTCTTAGAAACCCTATGAAATAGATGCTGTTATTGTCCCCATCTTACGGTTGAAGAAACCAAGGCACAGAGAGGTTGAGTAATTCATCCATAGTTACACAGTATGGAAGTGTTAGAGTCAGGATTTGAGCCAAGATGATCTGGCTCCAGAGATTGGGGAGCTGTGGAGGCAAAGTACATACGCATGTTATGTGGTGTTAGACATCGGCAGGTGCCTCTTCAGGGAGGCGGTGCCAACCCCCCCTGCCCCAGCAGTACATGAGGGGTCCTCACTAATCTTGGGTGGAGATTATCAATTGTCGTAGTATTTGCCAGGCCCTCCAGGTGAAAATGAGGTCTTGTGGTTGTTTTAATTTGCTTTTTTCTGATTCCTGTTAAAGCTAAATGCCTTTTCATAAAGTTATTAGTCATTTTAATTCTCCTCTGAATTGCTTATTTGCATTCTTTGCCCATTTTTCATTTTGGTTATTTTTCTTTTATCTTAATGATTTGTAGGTGCTGTCTCTATAGTGTGGATATTAATCTCTTGTTTGTAAATACATTGCAGATATTTCTCCCATCTGTCACTTTTCCTTGAACACTATTTAGAAGGTTTTGCTTGCTTGTTTTCTGAAGTAGAACCTGAAGTTTTATTTGTTTGCAAGGCTCTGGGCTCATCACTTGATATAATTCAGTGAGTATAATTTGTTCAGTCGGGGTCCTTACCTACAACAGACAGGCACTTAAGTGAGGAACAGTGAACTTAATGTAGAGACGGGGGCTAGATGCTTTAGGATAATAGAGGAGAGGAGAGCTGCTTTTCACCTGGGAAGTTCAGGGAAGGCTTTGAGCCACACTTTGGAGGGCCCACCGGATTTTTACAGAGAGAGAAACAAGGAGCGGTGTTTTTACAGGTGGATCCCAACTGAGCGACTGAGCGCATCCGTTTGCAGCTCACCTTGTTGGCTTAGGTAGAGACTCTCATGAGGGGCTAGTTACAGAGGTGCAAATGGGGAACAGGGAACCAACAAAAGGTGTTGAGGCACCTGGAGACCAGCAGTGGGGGTGGGGGTGGGGGTGGGGGTAGGAGGGTGGGGAGCTGCTACTCACCTTGAACCGAAAGGACCAAGGGAGAAAACAGGCTAGCAGAGCACTGTCAGGAGCTGGAGCTGCAGAGGAGGCAGGCTCCATCGGGCTCCGCCCACTGGCCAGACCCTCAGGATGTGGGGTCCAGGTGGGGTTGTTGGAAGGGCACAGGGTAAGGCAGAGAAGGGACAATAACCAGCACAGTAAGGAAAAGGAGAGGGAAAAAAAAATGGGGGCATAGCAAGAGCTCAGCAAGCACCCTGATGCCTTTAGAGGGTAGAGGAATTCATTTGCCACTTCTTTTATCCAGGCTGTTTATTGGGGGCTGGCTCCAAGCCTGGCCCCATGCACGGTAGTGAGCAGCAGAGATGCGTCGGGCTGGCTTCGCCTCCAGCGATGTGTGTCTTGACACCAGCTTTAGCTTGCCACGTGTCCTCTAGGAGAGTCACAGCACAGGCGTGTGCTTTTGTAGCCGTTAGATCCCACGCACCTGGATCTGTGCCTCCTTGGTCCAGCCGGAGTTTATTTAGGTGTGTCTGTCGGAGGACAAGACTTGAGCACGGAAAAATAAGTCCACTTCTGGCCACCACTGCCCTCGGTCTAACACACATCTTGATCTTCTGCTGTTTTCTTAAACTTGAACAAACAAAAGAAAAAACCCCTTATTTGTGTTCCCCTTGATAAAGCTAATTTCTGTAAAAAAGAAAAGAAACCTTATTTCTATCCTGCTATCAAAGTAACCGTTCGCGACTGAGCTCATTAACCGTCTTTTTAACACACATCTCTTAATTTCTCGTTTGCAGGAACATGACACGATTAGCCACGAACAAGAAGCAGGATTTGTTTCAGTGGCTTAAACAAGTTTAGGTACCACAACTTTGCCAATTCAAGACCCTCACAACCCTTTCTTTTTTAGCGCAAGGTGCAAAAGCCCATTTATGGGAGTGTATGCTTTCTGTTCCTGCAGTTTCATGTTCTCATACAAACTGAGCTCGTTTGTCCTTTCTGGGATTACTTTTGTGGGGCCGGGGCCGGGGATGGGCATGGGAGGGTGGGATTTACTTTTTTTTTTTTACTTTTACAAGAAATGTGGTTTTCTACCTTCCTCTGATATCTGGCCACACCAGGAACATTGTGAAACCAAATTGATTCCTTCTCACATTAAATAGTCTTCAAATCCAGACAACCCCCCAGAGGTAGATACGGATCCCCTAACTCTAGAAGCCTCTAACTGTCTTTATAAGGCTCATGTTGGGGGGCCATCCACATAATGGTGAGCCATGTCTTAATGGCGTTCCTGTTCTAAATAGGTACCTATCCAAAACCTAACTAGGAGAATCTTTCTGCTTTTCCCTTTTGATATTCACTCACAAAGACCGCTGGATATGGTTCTGTTTTCTAATTGTGTCAGAAATTCAGTGGCTGCATAAAACTACAGAAAAGCCTATCTTCAAGCCAATTTGTTTGCGTTACTGAAAGTTGGTTTTACCTTCCAGCCCTTGCTTCCTTTCTTGAAGTTAGTCACTTACAGTGCCTTGGACTTGGTCAGTGCCCATGGCTGTGCCTGCCTGCATTTGTCTTCCTGCGGGGGGCTACTCAGCGTCCTCCCTGAGTTGCTCCTGCACACTGACCTCCTGGGAGGAGTCTTTCAGTGACCGGGTGCTGCCACCAAGAGATCTTTCTCCCCCCAAGCCCGGGGGAACCTGTGTGTGCACTCGCCACCACTTTTCTCCCCTCAGTGTCTAGATTTTATTTGAATCGTGTGGTCAGGCTGCGGGAATTGAATTGCAAGTCTTAAGGCAGGGCTGTGTTTCTGTCTGCACTGTGGGCACAGAAGTGATGCTCAAAGATCATAGGGATGATGGGTGCCGCTGGGTGGGAGTAGCCATCTTACCAAACCTGACAAGTCCATTTCACATGGTGTGTCCTTGTCCTGAGGTCTCTGGGGGAGGTTCCTTACTGTCAAGCTCAGTTTGATTTCCGCATCCACTCTTCATAGCAGCAGACAATGTGTTGACTGCTATGGCCGGTGCTCTGGCTTTCCTGGCAGGTCATGGTGTTTTGGTAAGAAAATCAAATCAACAGGTGCTTCCATTGACCCAAGCATGTCCCCGGTCTGCCTGTCCCCCTGTCCAAAGTTTCTCTGTAATCTGAGGTTCTGTGTCTGTTGGGCTTCCCCCCACCCAGAGGATTATGAGGTGCCCTGGAACGTTCAGCTTGTTTATCATAATTTTTTAAGTTCTTTAGGTCCATCAGTAGGAGAATGGATAAGTATATGTGACGTATTCATGTAATGGGCCCTCTTGACTCAGCAAAAAGAGGAGCAGACAACCAGCAGGGACAAGCTCATAGACATAATACGGAGTAAAAGAAACCATGCACCAAAGAGTTATCTGATTCCATTTACAGCAAGTTCTAGAACAGGCAAAACCCATCTGTAGTGGAATAAAAAACTAATCTGTAGGGGTGGAGATGGGCTGAAAAGGCGCATGGGAGAGCTTTCTGGGGTGCTGGCTAAGTTGTATAGCTTGCTAGGGCTTTGGATTATGTAGGTATAAACATTTAGCAAAACTCAACAAATGTACAATGAGCTTTTGCTCATTTCATCATATGTCAATTTTACTTCAAAGGGGAAAAGCCATAAGCGAATACTGAACCCTTCATAATGATATATATGTTGAAGTCTTTAGGAGAGAAGTATATTGATACTGAAATTTACTTTGGAACGCACCAGAAATAAGATGGATGGACAAATGGAGAGAGAGACATGGATAGATGAAGAGAAATGTGATAGAGTAATTGTAGTAATTACGTTAATGGTAGACTCAAGGTGGTGGGTATGTGGGTGTTTGCCGTACAATTCCTTCTCCTCTGCTGCATGCTTGAAAAATTGCAGAAGAAAATGTTGGGAGAAAAAAATTCCTAGGGTAGTGGTGGGGATAGGATGGATTTGGGAGAAATCTACTGTCCTTGGAGACATATACTTATAAATTTGTGTTTGGAGATGAGGATTAAAAGCCTAGAGATTTAATGGGGCAAATGAGGTCGTCAAAGAAAGCCCCATGGAATCTGACTTGTGGGGGGGAGGCATAGGCTTTTGTAAGGTATGTTCTGGTCATGCTGGCATCTGCAAGGATGACTGTGGCTCCCTGAGCCCCTCGCTTCTTCATTTTTCAGGGACAGAAAGATTCAGCCCTGGGGAGGAGCATCCCAGTAAATGTAAATGAGCAGAGTCCTGCAGTTTAAGAACCTTCCTGCAGAGGAAAGATAAGCCCGCTGCAGATACCCCTGGCACGGCCATGGTCGTCTGGGTTGCTTGCCTGCTAATTATCTTCTCGTCTTGCTCTGCAGTGTTTTTCTAGTTCCGGGATTTGAATTATTGACTTTATGTAGAATTTTCAGCCTCCCTCATGCTGTCGAACGAAAGAGCTAACAGGAGTTAGCAGCCGTTCCGTACAGAGTCCTCATGGATGGCTATCCTAAGCTGGCCCCTGGCCCCTGTGCTCCCCCGGGGATTTGTCCCAGGCCAGGTGCAGCAGAGACTCAGCCATCAGTTTCTCTTGCCGGAGAACCTCTGGGAGAGGAAGCTCCTGGTCTGCTGGTAAATTTAGGGCACGTGTGAGGAGTGGGGGTAGGGAGAGAGGAGAAGAATGAAAGCATTATTCTAAGAAGCTGCTTTTATTTATAGATTCTCCTAATTCTATTAAAATGAATGCCAGAGGGATATAAAACTTGGAACACGTAACACATAATAGAAATGAAAGGATGTTAAGCTAAAAGAGAGAACAATGGTAAAATGAGAAGAGAGTCTCAGTACCGAGAGGAAGATGTGACATTTTTCTGAAATAAAATCGTCTTCGAGCACACGGCACAGGGAAAGTGAATTAAAAGAAGGACTTGGTGAGGAGAGGACTTGGAAGGAAACATAAAAATATTTCATAATGAAAAGGAGAAAGTGTTAAACTGACTCAAGGGGAAAACAAAGACAGAGATTACACTAATTACATTATAGAGACAAATAAATAAAATGTCACTGTTGTAAAAGGAAATAAAACTAATTAAATACTTAATATGCGTTAAGAGGAGTTGGCTAAATAAATATCAAATATGATAAAATATGTAAATAGCCATAATTTGCCTGCCCCTTATTTCCTGCATATAAAACGGGAGATTTTTGATCCCCATGATAACACATTAATAGGACAAGACACAAAGGAAGCAGCCACATATATTAGACAGCCTGGAATCAAACAAGCGCTTTCAAATGAACGAATTGATGAATGAGATGAATGAATGAGGATTCCTTAAAGTAAGGAGTTTAAAAACACACACTCAAAAGGGAAAGCAACGCAGCTACCCTCGAAGATGAAAATCTAATGCATTAAGGCATGAAAGAAGGTGCCAGTAACTCAACCTCTCTGTGCCTCAGCAATTTCTACTGAAAAAGTGGAAGTTATCAGCACCTCCAACAATCAAACGCTTGGAACGGCACCAGGCCTGAAGCGGACACTCAGTGCATATTAATGCTAATAATACTATCATTGTGGTGATTATTAATACCAAAAGGGAGGGAAATAACATGTCCTTTCAATGTGAGGCATTGGAGGCAGACTAGGGATTCAGAGCTAGTAAAAGGTGACCCGGAGAAGATTGCAAATAGGGTGCTTCTTTTAACCTTTCATCTTTTGGCTGGCGGTGGGGGGAGGGGGGTTGGAGAAGATTCACTGATGCGAAAAGTTTAGGATGGGAAGGGCAGAAGTGAAGCCAGGCTAAGAAAGAGCCAATGAGGGGCGCCCAGGTGGCTCAGTCGGTTAAGTGTCTGCCTTCGGCTCAGGTCATGATCCCTGAGTCCTGGGATCAAGTCCCACATGGGGCTCCCTGCTCAGTGGGGAGCCTGCCTCTTCCTTTACCCCTCTTCCCTGCTTGTGATCTCTCTCTCTCTCTCAAATAAGTAAATAAAATCTTAAAAAAAGAAAGAAAGAGCTAATGAGCCATAGTTTACAAAGCCAGGACATCCCAGGCTGCAGGGCGTGCTCACAGGCTCACTTCCAGGGAGGTGCCTGGCCCACAGCATGTAGAAGGTGCCCTCCTCAGCTCCTGGCATGCTCAGCTGGGCTTGTGCCCACCACCACTGATGCAAAAGAGAGCCCTCTTGCTTGGAACTAATTAATGATCCTCTCTTGAGGATAAATAAAATAAGACTTTGGATTAACCACAACTTTCCATGTCAGTTAGCCTATGTGGGCATCTGGGAGCCGCATAGAGCTTATGAAGGAATAGTCTGTTGCCTGAACATGGCCAAAGAGGGCCTGGAGCCGCTCTCCACAATGCACATTTGCCTACTAATTATAGCTGACACATGTCCACGATCATTCCCAAAGGAGAACTGGGTGCCTGGAGATGCTAGATTTTTTTATGCATTTTTCCGAACTTTCCTTAGTCTGGGCAATCACTCAGGATGGATTGCACAGAACACCGACTCTCCCAATTAAATGAGCCAGAGGCATAATGGGACTCTGGGAACAAGGAGGCAGGAGATGGGTTGTTTTTTCTTCTCTTGCTCCCCACCCCCCCATAATAGCCAAATTTCCCCATGATGCATGAAGACATGCGTGTTTTTCAGCTGTTTTGATCTGGTAGCCTACTCTTGCAGACAGAGCCAGTGGCAAAAATACAGACTTAGGAATTAGAAGAGGCGGATTCTAATTCCAACACTTTTGTCTACAAATTGGTCAACATTTGGCGAGTCACTTGTCTCCGGATGTAGAGTCATATATTCATCCTGTAAAGTATGATTGTAATGATCATTACCCAAACAGTGTTCTCATCTGGCTGTTGGATCGCAGTGTAGACATAAGCCTCTGTGTAACTGAGGGGGGTCAGTCATTATCAGGGCAGGTGCGAAGTGGGCCTCCTTTGGTGACAGACACTCCAGGCTCACACCATCCACGCCGGGACCACCGGCCCAGGGCCCAGAAGGTGGGTGGCCACCCCCATTTCCAAGAACCCCCTTCAGCCCTCTCCCCCACATTTTGCCTGGGTTGATTCCATATTGGATTTTGGAGGCACTGTGCAACGCTATGTACTTGAAGAGCCCTGGAGTCACAGCCCGCCTTCTGATGGGAGAGCTGAAATTTGGGACGATCAAATTGCTGTAATCTAATTTACCTGGTAATCTATAAGCTCCCCTTCTGAGAGCCGATAGTTTGCATGCTGCTGGGGAATAATACACCCTGTGCCACCAATTTCGGGGCATTATCAGATGGTCACAAGGAATGCATTCAGATGCAAATCCAGAAGATGGTGGCCAGGGTCCTTTCTTTCACACAGCAGGTCTGGAAATGGGCCCTCCTGGTTGGCGCTGTGCCTGGTAGTGTCTTTGTCTACTCGGCCACACTCAGCAGGAGGTCTCTGCCTTGGTGGCCGTGGCATGGTGGTTGGGGCACCTTCAGGCCTCATGTCCAAGTTCCAGGTAGGGTTGGGGGGCAAAAGGTCAAAGAGTGAAGGTCTTTCCCTTTTTGTTCAGGAAGGGTCACCTTCCCCGGACACTTGTGCTGACATCTCATGTGGCAGAATGTCTGTGGCCCTGCTAGCTGCAAGGGAGTCTGAGAAATCAGGATTTTAGATTCTACAATCTCTCTAGAAGGGTGGGCAGTGGAGAAGTTGTTGAAAACAGGTAGGATCAGCCAACCACGCTTCACAATGACTGTAGTATGCTCCCACTATCTTATGGATGATCAGGAAGGAGAGGGGGAGGAGAGAGCCTTGTGTTATTTATCACAAGAGAGAAATTACCTCTTAATGGTGCTCAGATGAAGCAGCAATTCAGTGAGGGGCAGGCCCTGGCCTAACTGCTGTGAGGAATGCAGAGGGGCCCAAGACAGGCCAGATGGTCCCATCCCTTGATGCTCTCTAGCAAGGGAGATGCCTGTATCAATAACCATATGCCAGTAGAATGTGGTGAATTATCTAGCAGGGGTGCAAGTGAAACTGGAGGACTGGGCAGTGGGGGATCACTTCCACTTTCCAAAGGAAAATAGTGAGGAGAAGGCTGAGGAGAACCATGAGGATAATAATGGTGATGAGGATGGTGAGGGTCATGATGATAATAGGGATAATGATGGTGAGGATGATAATATTGACAATGACAAGGATGATAGACTCTTACTGGGCCAGAAATTCTCATTTGCTCCTTATAGCCACCCCACAAAGTAGGTACCTCTCCCTGCCCCCCAGGTGGCAGATAAGGAAACTGAGGCACATAGAAGTTAAGTGAGTTCCTCAGATTAGACATGGCAGAACCAGAGCTGACAACACACATACTTCTACTTCATTATCTTTAAAATATGTTATTTGAGGGGCACCTGGGTAACTCAGTCATCAGGCATCTGCCTTTGGCTCAGGTCATGATCCCAGGGTCCTGGGATCAAGTCCCGCATAGGGCTCCCTGCTCAGTGGGGAGTCTGCTTCTCCCTCTCCTGCTCCCCCTACTTGTGTTCCCTCTCTCGCTGTGTCTCTCTCTTGTCAAACAAATAAATAAATAAAATCTTTATTAAAAAAATAAAATGTTATTTGATACATAGAAAATAGTTCCCGTATGTTATTTATAAAAAGCATAATAATAGCACTTGTGAAGCCACCACCTAGCCCAGAAACTAGACGATCGTCAGTATTACCTATATATTTCTCTTCTATCTTACCACTGCTAAAAGATTAACCGAGGCATATTAAAAATTTTAAGAATTCATTTGAGCAAAAATCTATTTGAATGGAGCAGCACCAAACCAGAAGTGGTTAGGAGTGCCCTACTGATAGGAGCAAGAGAGAAGAAGATGCCAAAGCAAACCAAGGAAATGATTTGATTGGCTGTAGCCAAAGTTGTTGCCTTGTTGGCTGTTTGTGATTGGCTGTCCTTGGGTTTTGATTTCTTAGCCTTGAGGCATTTACAGGCTTAGGTTTTGGTTTGCTTATGTAGGCTGCTGAGGAATCAGAACCACCTCAGTCTAATGGCCTCCTGTTTAATTAATTTAACACCACCTGGCCACTACCTGTCCAGCTCCATAGGGTGACCGCTGTCCAAATGGTGCATCACAGGTGTAGATACACTTAGACGATGCGTTGCTCAGTTTTGTTTTTGAGCTCTATAAAAATGATGTATGAGGACCTGTGGCCTAGGCCTTGGTTTTTTTCCCTCCCTGAACATCATGTTTCTAAGGCTCAGCCACATTGTAGGTACCCTGTTTAACTGTGGTTCATTTATTTTCACTACGATACAATAGTCATTGGCCAACAAATCACAATCTGTCTGTCCATTCTCCTGGCAGTGAATGTTTGCGATTTTTATTAAGAACATTGTTGCTAAGAATAATCTTGTACATGACCTCTGGTGCACCTATAGCAGACTCTTGGGTACTTGCCTAGAATGGGATGACTGGGTTTATATACTGGGGATACCAACCCTTTGTCTGTTACAAGTGTAGGAAATAGCATTTTCCAGCTTGTGAATGTTTAAAAAAACTTGTATAGGTGTCTTCTGATTAAATTGAGTTAACTTTATGTAATTGTATTTTCAGTCTTTTCTCTTTTTTATAATAGTTTTATTAAGTTGTAATTCACATACCATATGATATACCCATTTAAAATATACACTCCAGTGGCTTTTAGTATATTCACAGAGTTGTGCAGCCATCTCTGCAATCACTTTTAGAGCATTTCATCACCATGGAAAGAAACCCCATGCCCATTACCAGTCATTCCCCATTCTGCCCCACACCCCCAGCCCCAGACAACTCTACTTTCTGTCTCTATAGATTTACCTATTCTGGGCATTTCATATAAAGGAATCACACAATAGGTGGTCTGGCTTCTGGAAGAAGACTGGTTTCTTCCATTTAGTGTGTTTTCAAGGCTCATTCATTTTGTAACATGTCTCAGTACTTCATACTTTTTATTTCCGAATCATATTCCACAGTATGGATGTACCAGTATATGGATGCTTTGTCTGTCTCTCAATCGATGGACGTTGAGGTTGTTTCCACTTTTTTGGCCATTATGAATTATGCTGCTATGAACATTCATGCACAAGTTTTTGTGTGGATGTATGTTTTTACTCCTCTGGGATTATACCTGGGAGTGGAATTGCTGAGTCATATGATAACTCAGTGTTTGACCTGTTGAGAAACTGCCAGGCTGTTTTCCAAAATGGCTCCACCATTTTACAGTCTCATCAGCAGTATACAAGGGGTCCGATTTCTTCATATCCTCATGAACACTTGTTATTATGTCTTTTTTTATTGTACCCATCTTAGCGCTTATCGTGGGTTTTTTTTGCATTTCCCTGATGGCTAATGTTGTTGAGCATCTTTTCATGTGCTTGTTGGCCTTTTGTATCTCTTCTTTAAAGAACTGTCCAGATCCTTTGCTCACTTATAATTGGCTTGTCTTTTATTATTATATATTCTAAATTCAAGTCCCTTTTCAAATATGTGACCTGCAACTATTTTCTCCCCTTCTGTGGATTGTTTCCATCTATTCTTCCATTCTCTTTTAATTGGCATATTTAGACCATTCACAGTTAAAGTGATTGTTGGTATCATTAGATTAATACCTACCATGTTTTCTGTTTGCATTTGTCTTCCCCCCACCCCAACTTTTCTACCTTCTCTAATTATAATGGAGACTTTTAGATATTTTCATCTTATCTCCTCTCTTAGCCTATCAGTTATACTCCATCATTGTATCCCACCCTCCTTGCTTCTGTCAGTTGTACCTACCACTGGCCTCTGCCTCTTAGGATCCCATGGTTCCCATTGACAGTAGGGAAGGAACCCAGGACCATTGGAGCATCCCTTGGTCATCCACAGGATAGAAAGGGCAGCCACCACAGAGCTCTTTGGAGATGCTGCTGTGCCTTACCCAGGAATCTTCTTAACTTCTTGGTAAAGGGACAGTTGGTAGGGGTAGCTTAGCACGTTTCACATAACATAGCCCTCCAACATTCCCATTCTCCTGATTCCCACCTGACCACCAGTGGCAGCATCATTTAGGACCATGCCAGGGATGCCAATTCTTGGGCCCTACTACATGCCTACTTCCTTAGAAACCCTGGGGGTGAGTCCAGAAATGGGGGTTTAACACGCCCTCCAGGGCATTCAGTGCTTGCTAGAGCTTGACGAGCCATTGCTCCACAGGGATCAGAAAGTTCCAGCAGGTTGGCCTCACCAGCTATTGGTTTTTGTTCATTCTTAATGTCGGCTAGCCAATCTTATAGATGGTAAACCCCTCCTAGGTATCTGAGTTATACATGAAATACTCTCATGGTGGGGAAAACACCCATGTCCTCAAATTTCGTCCAGATCTGGGCTATTTACATTCATCCTCCTCTCTTGCACGCTCATCGAATTTACTCTGACACATATTCCGGGCTCCTGCAGGGCCCACTAGCCTTCTCCTCCCAAAGCAGATGCTGGACCTCTAGGATCCAGCTCATTTTATGGGTCTGGGCAGTGAGGGATGTGGACGGGGTCATAAGGGAAAAGGGCAGGGGCCTAGTAGCAGCCGTTGCAAGGCTTTTTCACAGAGGTCTTGTCCCTCACAGGTGGCATGAGGGTTATGTGTGCCGACAAAAGAGGTCAGAGTTCTCTGTTGCAGCCCGTGTCTGCCTGTGTCTGATGGGCCCACTTCTTCCCCATCCTTCCTACTTATAAGAGACCTAGGACTATTGAGCATTTCCACAGCTTTTTGACTCTGGAACTTTAAAATCACACTCTGGGGGCTGCCATGAGGGCCCTCTGGTTCTCTATGTGTGCTCTTAATTGATTGTTTTTAGCTTATTTCTCTTTTTCCCCTATATATGCTCTGTAGGGCCATATGCAGAATCTACCTGACCTTATAACCTATGCAAGTTGCTGTTGCCACACCCCCTGTTCTCCCAATGCCTCACCCTCCTCCTGTATTTCATTCCCATGTATCATTATGTGTAATCAAGAATGCTCTGGTTTTGCATATAATCCATATGCTGTGGATTATCGTTATTCACACACACACACACACACACACACACCCCTGCCCTCAGCAAGGTGATGATCCCAGTGCTCTTGGAATATATGCACAACCCAATCCCAGAGTCCAATTTTGAGGATCTATCTTTTTTTTTTTAGTATATGTGCTGCCGAAGCGAGCACATTGAGGATCTATCTTAAGACCACTTCTAGTAATGATGACTTTATCTGTCAGGGTCTCAATAAGAAAGGTAGGACACACTCAAATTAGGGTAACCCTTTGAGGAGGGGTTACTAGGTAGATTAACCTTCTTCAAAGGTGTGGGCATTGTTCCAAGATACTACCGGGACTATTAATAGCAGAGTTTTTTCCATCCCATGGCCCCAAAAGAATAAAGAGAAGAGACTGTATTGACAAGGTGCCCTAAGAAGTGCAGTGGCCTTCAGGGAGAGATACAACTAGCCTGAAGTAACCCTGTAGGGAGGGTCAGGGGAGTAAATAGGACACCTTCACTCCCCTCTGCCCTCCCTTTGATCTCTTCCCAGGGTAGTTCATTACCAAACCCAACCCACAGCAGAGGGCAAAGGAACCCACTGCTAGAGTCCATGTTCCTGGGGCAGAGAGCCAGGAGGAGGAAGTTGAAAAGTAGATTTTGAGGGGCAAATAGAGCTATCTGGCCCACTTCCATATGTCCTAAAAGTTTTAGTTTTATCACACTTAAGTACCTAATCTAGCTCAAATTTGTTTTTGTGTTTGATGAAAAGTAGGATTTTTTTTTTATTATTATGCTATGTTAATCACCATACATTACATGAAAAGTAGGAATTTTTTTCCCCATAGGAATTTCCCAGCATCATCAGGTGATAAGTCCTTCCTTTCATTTTTGATGTTCCAGCATAAATCAAGTTCCGTATTTGCATGGGTTTTATCTCTTTTCTGTGCCATGGGTTAGTTTCTCTGTCTCTGATGCAGTGCCTCACAAACTTTAGTACTGTAGCTTTATAATAAGGCTCGATATCTTGTAGAGCAAGTATTCTTTTTCAGGAGTATCTAGGCTATTCTTGGCCCTTTGTTCTTCCATATTAACTTTGAGTCCATTTTACAAGTTCCACAAACCAGACAAAAACTCTGTCAGAAATTTGACTAAAATGCAATCAGAGAAAGACATGTATCATATGACCTCACTGATGTGAGGAATTCTTAATCTCAGGAAACAAACTGAGGGTTGCTGGAGTGGTGGGGGGTGGGAGGGATGGGGTGGCTGGGTGATAGACACTGGGGAGGGTATGTGCTATGGTGAGCACTGTGAAGTGTGCAAGACTGTTGAATCACAAATCTGTACCTCTGAAGCAAATAATACATTATATGTTAATTAAAA
>NW_027718935.1:0-322 GCF_054177405.1 Leptonychotes weddellii | reverse complement strand
AGCAAATTTAGGAGTAATATAATTTATTTATTTTCTGTATATGAGTGGTTGAAGAAGTATATTATTTCCTTGAGTTAGCAGGCAGATGGAACTGTAACTGCTGCCAATGTTTATCCAGAATTATTTTTTTTTATAGGAAAAACATCACATGTATTTTATGGAGCTAGTTATTCTTTGCATAGTTTTTGCCAGCTCCACAGATATGACTGAGCTGATGACAGTTTTCCCAGGCTAAGTTCCTGGGACACAGGTGAAAGCCAATGAAAATTAGATCATGTATCTGAGGTATGCTATAGCTTATTTGGAACCTAACCTGCATGTT
>NW_027718934.1:0-322 GCF_054177405.1 Leptonychotes weddellii | reverse complement strand
TCTGTGTTTAGGTAAGCAAGCTGTAATTTCAACTTTCTGGCACTTAAGAAGCTTACCATATTTGTCCAGATTAGGAATATCCCAGAGACAGAAACAGTATGAAAAAAAAGAGTCTATATATTTGTTCTTTTTGCAAACATGTTATTAGTTATTTAGTAAACTGGTATCAGGTACAGAAATATGGAAGCAAAAAATGAGACAAGGTAGGGAAATGATATAAGGGATAAATGATAAGTCTATTAAAACACAGATAACACAATCTGCAGAAACAACACTGGTAATCATCACAACCTCTTCTTGAAAAACACTAATAAAAATTTTT
>NW_027718933.1:0-322 GCF_054177405.1 Leptonychotes weddellii | reverse complement strand
TTTTTTTTTTAAAGATTTTATTTATTTATTTGAGACAGAGAGAATGAGAGGGAGGAGGGTCAGAGGGAGAAGCAGACTCCCCGCCGAGCAGGAAGCCCGACGCGGGACTCGATCCTGGGACTCCAGGATCATGACCTGAGCCGAAGGCAGTCGCTTAACCGACTGAGCCACCTAGGCGCCCCTCAACCTTGATTTTAGCCCCTTAATTCTATCCAACCAAACTCAGTGTCTACACAGGGGCACTTGCTGGCAGCTTGGGTTAATTTTTTCCTTGTAGATAAACATCATGACATGGTTTCTGGATAAGGAATAGGAAACATTT
>NW_027718932.1:0-322 GCF_054177405.1 Leptonychotes weddellii | reverse complement strand
GCAGATTCAGCTGCATCTGCTCAGCTCCAGGTGGGAGGCATAGCCAAGCACTGAATCATAAGGTGAGGGACAGTGACACTGGGTAGTTGAGTAATGAGAATGAATGGCATCTGCAAGCCAGAATCAGTGCTGGAGGAAAGGAGGAAGGGGACATGGCCAGCTGGACTGAAAGTGTATTTTGTGGGCTTTGACCACCGTGAAATCTTTAGCTCCAAACATTTTCCAACCATTGTCCTTTTGAATAATTTTTCCCACATTTTCACTATTACCCCCGTATTGTGTCATGTGCATTAGACATATATTGAAGCTCACACTGCTTTTC
>NW_027718931.1:0-322 GCF_054177405.1 Leptonychotes weddellii | reverse complement strand
TACTCAGTGCTCATCATGATTAGTGTACTCTTTAATCTTGATCACCTATTTAACCCATCCTCCTAACCACTGCCCCTTTGGTAACCATCAGTTTATTCTTTATAGTTAAGAGTCTGTTTCTTGGTCTCTTTTTCTCTCTCTCTTTCTCCCCCATATAATCTTTTGTTTTGTTTCTTAAATTCCAGATATGAGTGAGATCATATGGTATTTTCTTTCTTTGACTGACTTGTATCATTTAGTATAATCCTTTCTAGCTCTATCCATGTTTTTGCAAATGGCAAGATTTCATTCTTTTTTATGTCATATATATACCACATCTTTT
>NW_027718930.1:0-322 GCF_054177405.1 Leptonychotes weddellii | reverse complement strand
TTCCCTCCAATAATCTCTTGGCCAGAGCCCTTCCAAATTGGAATCACAGGCCTGGCAGTGTGTATGAAACACTGACAGGGGCCACACCACTCCAAAGTGACTCTTGTCCTAGGGAAAGGGAATGGTAAGCAAACACATCACTCAGACCGCTGTCCCAGCAGTGGGCTGGGGGTAGACAGCTAGTCTGATTGCAGGTCCCCCATGTCAATGAAAGTGTCTTGGGGAACAACATAAGAAAATACCATGCAGGTTGGTGCTACTAAATCTGAAAAAGGCTGTCTGACTCAACTCCACCCTAAGGCAGACACAGACTTGTTCACTA
>NW_027718929.1:0-322 GCF_054177405.1 Leptonychotes weddellii | reverse complement strand
GATCATATGATACATGTCTTTCTCTGTTTGACTTATTTCACTCAACATAATACCCTCTGAACCAACTTCTTTTAAGAGCAGATTATTTACTTTGTTTGGTTAGTTGTCTTTTTCTCCCCTCCTCCCCACCTTTTTTCTCCCTCCATTCCTGTTATTCCTTTCTTTTCAATTCAGGGTTAGAAATTCCCAGGTCACCTCCTTGTTTAGAAGCGTAGGGGAATTTTGAAGGTGCTGGTTTGCACAGGTACATAGAATGAAAAAATAATCACACATACAAAATAAATAGACTCCTTGGCATCTTTAAACTGACTGCTATATTATC
>NW_027718928.1:0-322 GCF_054177405.1 Leptonychotes weddellii | reverse complement strand
TTCCCCAGCTAAGCGGTGGCTATGGGAATAGCAGCTTGAAATCCAGGCGCACCTTGCTGGTGGTATGGCGGCAATTTGGACCTTGTTAAAAAAAAAATTGTAGTGGGCGCCTGGGTGGCTCAGTCGTTAAGCGTCTGCCTTCGGCTCAGGTCATGATCCCGGGGTCCCGGGATCGAGTCCCACATCGGGCTCCCTGCTCGGCAGGAAGCCTTCTTCTCCCTCTCCCACTCCCCCTGCTTGTGTTCCTGCTCTCGCTATCTCTCTCTGTCAAATAAATAAAATCTTTAAAAAAAAAAAAAAAAAATTGTAGTAATGCATTTTG
>NW_027718927.1:0-322 GCF_054177405.1 Leptonychotes weddellii | reverse complement strand
CCATGTGTTGAGAAAAGATAGGAGAAAAGCAACATATGTCTAAGAGCCAGAAAGAATGGTAGGAAAATCAGCAATGTTTTTATTCCTTTAGAGTGAGCGATAAAGTTTATACACTGTAGGGGGAAAAAATGACCTAAAGCAGGATGGGGTTAGTCTTGTAGGAAAAAAGGCCCTGTTTCACTCTGACAGATGTGTGTGTGCCCACATGTGAGCTCAGATGGAAGTGGGTGGAGGGTACATGGAAAAATCTGTGCCTTATCACATTTCTTCATCCTGCTTCTGATTTCAGTGATAATTGCAGCAGACAATTCCCAAGTCAGAT
>NW_027718926.1:0-322 GCF_054177405.1 Leptonychotes weddellii | reverse complement strand
TTAAATTAGCATCTCCTTACAGCTTGCAGCCCATGCATAGATCCCTGACACATGCAACATGTGACTTTCCTCAAGGAACTCATGGCTGTCTTAATGCTGATGTTTTGCTGGAGACCAAAAGTAACCTTATCTTAACAGCAACTAGCATCTCAAGTTCCTGAAAGCCTTTCTTCAAAATTCCTTGGAAACTTACTTTATCCCTCCTTTCCCCTCCCTCCACAAGCTTAAAAGTATACAATCAGTCACTCCTCACAATCTCCATGCAGCTCTCTCTGCCCACATGTCCTGTCCCTGTGCTATCATAAAAAACCTTTTTGCACAG
>NW_027718925.1:0-5465 GCF_054177405.1 Leptonychotes weddellii | reverse complement strand
CCCTCAGGGCTCTCAGAGCCCTTCTGGGGTCTTTCCATTTGGACCCACCTCTCTTAGGTCCAGACCAGAGGTGGGAAGAGAGACCCTAGTTCTGCCAGGGTTTTGTTCAGGCTGCTGGCTCTGCCCAAAATGTCCTTCCCACACTCTTTACCTGGCTGCCTACCTGTCCTTTACTCATCAGCCCTGGTGTCACTTTTTTTTTTTTTAAAGATTTTATTTATTTA
This sequence comes from Leptonychotes weddellii, assembly GCF_054177405.1. NCBI lineage: Eukaryota > Metazoa > Chordata > Mammalia > Carnivora > Phocidae > Leptonychotes > Leptonychotes weddellii. Next base: position 5,241 of record NW_027718925.1, on the reverse strand, counting down.
TTTGAGAGAGAGCACATGAGAGGGGGGAGGTCAGAGGGAGAAGCAGACCCCCCGCTGAGCAGGGAGCCCGATGCGGGACTCGATCCCGGGACTCCAGGATCATGACCTGAGCCGAAGGCAGTCGCTTAACCAACTGAGCCACCCAGGCGCCCCTGGTGTCACTTTTTTAAGGTAGGAATATTTAGGAGAGGGATACAGAGAGCGAGTGCATGGTATGGAAGTGTTGCTTTATGGTTCGCACACAGGTCCTGCCCACGGACAAGTGCTGGTGGATGGAGCAGCCATGGTTATTATTCTCGAGATTGTGAGGATGTTATGAGGGGGATGATTTGAAGGGGCCTCTGCTCACCCCATCCCAGCCTGGTTTCCCTCTGCCTGGCTTTGCAGCTGTCCACCCTGGCTGCTGAGCTGTACCTCCTGCATGCGAATGAGGAAGGAGTCGATGAAGTCCCTCGGGGAGTTGGGGTCCAGGGTGCGTTGGTTTTGCTCCACCTTCTTGGCTATGAAGTCCTCCAGACCCTGCAGCTCCTTAAATGCCTGTTGCTGTGGCCCTGGCAGGTGCTTCATCACTGAATGGAACATTTCACAGAGCTGAGGATGGGGAGGGAAGAAAGGCAGGGAAGGGTAGTTGTTCACTGGCAAGTCCTGCTGGGAGCGGTGCCTTTCTCAGGGCAAGAAGGGCAGTGGGTTAAAAGCACCTGTCCAGGTATTTATGATTTATATGGAGCTTGATGGGAGGAGATATCTAAGTTTTCACGTGAGTTAAGTATGAGGGCCCTTGTCCCAGAATGTAGGTGAGATGGATTGGGACACATATCCAGGTTTCAGGTATTCAGGTGAGGCTGGATTGGAGAACACATCTAGGTGTTCAGATAATCAGGCAGGGTTGGGTTGGGAGACACATAGCTAGGTGTTTAAGCATTCAATTGGTCTCACAAGTTTGAGACAACTGTCCAGATATTTAGGGGATCTGAATTGGGGGCTTTTGTCCAGGTGTTCATGTATTAAGTGGGGCTGGTATACAGGTGTTAAAGTGGGGGGAGACACCTGTTCATGTGTTTTAGATATTCACATGGGCTGATAGGGGACACATCTGTAGGTGTTTGAGTGAGCTGGGTTGGGGGATACTTATTTCAGTATTTGGGGAGCAGTCTGTCCAGGTGTGTTTACACATTTAGGGAATCATTATTGGAACCTGCCCTGATGTTCAAATATTTAACTGGGCTTGTAGGTGGCACTTACTAGCTATTCTAGTGGGCCAGTGTGGGACACCTGTGTAAATATCAAATGATTCTGATGGGCTGGATTTTATAGCACCTGGTGTCTGGGTGTTTGGGAAGTTGGCTGGGGTGGTTACTTGTCCAGGTGTTAAGATATTCAGATAGAAAGATGGAATATCTTAATAGGGAGCAACTAACTGTTAGATATTAAGGTAAGTCCGGATGGGAACACTTGCCCAGGTGAGAGAGCTGGTATGAGGATGTGTTTCTTGTCTGCAGGCTCCGGTCACCATCTCCTCCTCCTCCTCCTTCTTTTCTTCTCCTTCTTCTCTTTCTCCCTCTCCCTTTCCCCTCCTCTCTCCCTCCCCTCTTTCTTTTTCTGCTTCTTCTCCTTCTTCTTCTTCTTCTCCACCCTCCTCTTCCTCTTCCTCTCCTCCTCCTACTCCTTCCTCTCCTCCTCCTTCTCCTCCTCCTCCTTCTTCTCCTTCCTCTCCCCCTCCCCTTCTTCCTCTTCCCTCTTCTTCCTCTTCCTCTCCTCCTCTTTCTCCTCCTCCTTCTTTTCCTTCTTCCTCTTCCCCTCCCCCTCCCCTTCCACCTCCTCCTCTTTCTCCTTCTTCTCCTTCTTTTCTCCTCCTCCTTTTCCTCCTTCTCTGTCCTCTTCCACTTCCCTGTCCCCTTCCTACTCCTTTTCTTCCTACTCCTTTCCTTCTCCTCCTCTGTCTTCTTCTTCTTCTTCTTCTTCTTCTTCTTCTTCTTCTTCTTCTTTTTCTTCTCCTTCTCCTCCTTCTCCTTCTGGTGAGGAGCTACTGTTGAGATATCCAAGTGTCTTTGGAAACTGGGTACTGGGCACCTGTCCTCTATTCTGGTGCAACTGTTCAGTTGTCCAAGAGTGGGGGCTGGTTTTGAGGGTACCCTACTATAGGAGGATGGGAGTTTAGGGCACCTGTCTCCATGAGGGAAAGCAATTGGTGGGTTGTGGTAGGGGTGTTATAGAGCCAGACTGGGATGGGTTACCTGCCCCATAGAGGTAGCTGTGAACTGGAAGCTTCCCAGCACCATACGCAGCAGTGACAGGAACTCTTTGTCCTCATAGTCAAAGCGGTCCCCAAAGACAATGGAGCTGATGACATTGGACACTGTTCGGCTCAGGAAGAAGGTGGGATCGATGAAGGCACCTGGGAAATGGGATGGGGTCAGGGAGAGACAGGGATTTGGGGGACCGTCAACTGGGCGGTCTGATGCCAGCCTGAGTATTGGAGGAGGGCACTGGAGTGAGGAACCAAACTTCCAGCACAAGATCCCAGAGTCTGGAGCCCAGATGCCTTCCCCCAAGCCAGTCCCCTTCCCGGAGGAGACAGCGTGGGTCCCTGTGGGTGTATGGCTCTTTCTTGTTCACTCCCAGGCCTGCTCACCGTGTGTGCCCCGAAAGGCTTCAATGAGGAAGCCCGCTTCCTCCTGGATGCGCTCCTCAATGCCGCGCTTGCCCACTCCAAAGTCCCGCAGCGTGGTGATGGAGAAGCGCCGGAGCTGCTTGGCGCGCTCCCCGTTGCTGAACGTCACCCCTGGTGAGGCAGGGAGGGGTGGAGACAGAGGTAGGCAGAGAGCAGGAGTAGAGAAGGATGGGTTGGGGGGTGAGGGAGACAGAGAGAGATACAACTGAGGGTCAGAGAAATACTGAAAGAGAGTTGGAAGAAAAGAATCAGGAGAGAGGCAAGGACACGGGGATGTAGGACCAGGGCTTCAAGGCAGAAATCCCAAGAGCTTCTCCCAGACCCAGAGGAAGAAGAGGCATCCATGAGAGAGAATAGGGAGATGGGCCGAGAAGAAGATGGGCCTAGAAGCAGGGGGAATAGAGACTGAGTCAAGCTAGAGAAGACCAAGGAGAGGCCACAATAACCAGGGATAAGGACAGAGGGAAGCAGGGGTAGAACTTGGCCACAGCCTTGGGCGGGTGAGGTCAGGAGAAGAACAGTGGGGAAACTGAGGCCATCAAGTCTGCCTGGCCACGCACCCCCACCCGGAGCTCCTCACCATAGCCTTTGAAGAGATAGTCGAAGGTGGCCTGTGCGCCTCGCCCGCTGAACTCCTCAGCCTGGTCCACCAGAGCCTCCTTCACTGCCTCGTGTCCACACAGCACCACGATGCGCCGGGGCCCCAGGTGGACCGTGAAGACTGGGCCATATCGCTCGCTGATCTGATGCAGGTGAATGCTTAGAGGCTGCGGCCCACACTGGGAACTGGCCCTGTGCCCAGCCCTCACCTACTGCATGCACTTCCCCCAGGTTCTGATACTGAAAGGCCTGGACATCCCAAAATCTGCTCTTTCTTATGTAGGACCCTGCTGGCCAACCTGCAAATTTCCACTTTCTTAAGACTCTGGTCCAACCTTGCCCATCCCCTGCCACCAAGTCCCAGCTCATTTAGGCAGGCTCCCAGCCCCACCCCCATTCCACCCATCCCCTGTCCTGACACCTTCATGAAGGAATCAGACATCTGCTGAGTGTTCAGTTGCAGGTAGTTCCCGATGAAGGGCAATGGGGTGGGTCCTGGAGGGAACTTCTCCCAGAGCTTCCTCTGCCTCCAGACAGACATCAAGACCATTGTGGTCAGGCAGGTGAGCAAAGCCACCAGAAGCAGCCCTGAGGCCAGCATGGTGGTACTGGGAGAGATGGTCAGATGGTGCTGACTGGGGTTGTTTGCCTTTATACGACCTGGGAGAGAAGGGTGGACTTTGGTCCTGTTTGTTAATTGCCATTTCACTTCCCAGCTACACTGCCTCCCCACCCCCACCCCCAGACTCACAGCTGAGCTTGGGATAAGCCAGCAAGGCAGGGAAGAGGGGAACTCAGGGAGATTAACAGAGAGTGGTCCCCAAGACTGAATGTGTCACGCCTCAGGAAGGGCCACCCCAAGTCTGTAGACTTGGGTGAAGCAGTAGACAAATTCTGAACCTTAAGATTTTAGAATATATAGATTCAGAGTCCTGAACTTTGGATTTGAGCTCAGAATGAGAATTGGCCCAAAAATTATGTATTAGGGCATCTTAGGAGAAAAGAATCCAGAGATCTGGGTTTAAGAGTGCTGGAATGGGACAGCATGTATGGCCATAGTTTTGGGATTTTTTCCTGAGGAGGGATGTACAGTTAAAGGTCTCTGGAGGGGAGATCCCAGGGAGTGGATCTGAGGGTCTTGGGGTGAGGGAGGACCCCTGGCTGTGATGGGGGGTTCCCAGAAGAAGTATACGGGAGTCCAGCAGGATCAAAGAGTCGGTACCTCTCCCAGGCTTTGACCGACCTTTGCTTTGGACACAGTACCTCCTCTGGTGCCCAGAATCCCCACTGGGACCTCAGAGCAAGGTCAGGATCAGTGTCATTGCCTGTCTGTGGTTGGGAAAGGGGTAGAAGTCCAGAGCCACGTTTAAGTGGAACCTTTCTAAGGAAGGAAGAGTAACTTGTGGTCTCCGTGGCAGAGGGCCTGGGAAGGACTTGGAAATAGTAATGACATCCACCCATATGGTGCCAAATAGTCCCAACTGTCTCAAGGGGCATAATTTACAGAAAGCCTCACCGGTCCTACCCAGGTCCCTGGGGGAGCTCACTAGGTTCATCATTTCCATTGTTGCTGTTAGTAGTCGTGCTACTAATGTTCCCCATTTGGTGTGTGAGAATACTGAGGACAGACAACAGAGGGTGGGCAGGGGCTCCTGTGTCTCCTGGTCTGCATGCTTACTCCCCCTTCCTGGGGCTGGGTTTCCCCGCCAGTGGGAGGGGGGCACTTGAGAAGAGGAGGTGGAGTGTGAGGGTGTGGGAGGTCCCTCTGGGGTTTGGCAGGGCTGCTGGCAGCAAACAGAGGGAGTGATGGCGGGAGAGGATTGGGAAAACTCCTGAGTGGGGAGAGAGCCAGGCCCTGGAGGCTGGAAGTGGGAGTGAGGGAAGATGGTAGCCCTGCTGTCCTTCCCCCAGCGACCTTCTTCCTTAACAATAGGGCGCTAGCCTTTGGCGAGCACTCATTGTGCAGAGCT
>NW_027718924.1:0-322 GCF_054177405.1 Leptonychotes weddellii | reverse complement strand
GCAGATTCAGCTGCATCTGCTCAGCTCCAGGTGGGAGGCATAGCCAAGCACTGAATCATAAGGTGAGGGACAGTGACACTGGGTAGTTGAGTAATGAGAATGAATGGCATCTGCAAGCCAGAATGAGTGCTGGAGGAAAGGAGGAAGGGGACATGGCCAGCTGGACTGAAAGTGTATTTTGTGGGCTTTGACCACCGTGAAATCTTTAGCTCCAAACATTTTCCAACCATTGTCCTTTTGAATAATTTTTCCCACATTTTCACTATTACCCCCGTATTGTGTCATGTGCATTAGACATATATTGAAGCTCACACTGCTTTTC
>NW_027718923.1:0-322 GCF_054177405.1 Leptonychotes weddellii | reverse complement strand
GGTGCGTGGTGGGTGCGCAGCATCAGAACAGCGCGGGGGTGCATGGTGGAGGTGCGCGGGGGTGCGTGGTGGGTGCGCAGCGTCCGATGCCCACTCTCCCTGCGTTCCCGTTTGCACGAGGCAGGGGCAGGCAGGGGCGAGTGGGGCTGGGTGTCCTTCCCCCTGGGAGCGCCCACACGCGCCGTGCCCGGTGCTGGGCTTTCCTCATAAGGAACGTGCAAGGTGGATCTGATTTCTCTTGTTCAGTGGTGAGGTTCAGAGAGGCTCGGCACCTTGCCCGAGGTCGCCCAGTGCCCAGCGGTCTCCTCCGTGGGGGCAGAGG
>NW_027718922.1:0-322 GCF_054177405.1 Leptonychotes weddellii | reverse complement strand
CTACAACTCTAGTCCAAGTTTCCATCACCTATCACCTGGATTATTGCATTACCTCTGACTCTCCACTCCTACCCTTGCTTCCATATATTCTATTTTTAATTTAGCAACCCAAATAGCCCTATTCAAATACATATTAAGTCACTCCTCTGCTGGGAGCCTGTTTGCAACCTCTCTCAGCTCAAATGCCAAAGTCCTTATTACAGCCTATATGACTTGCTCCCAGCTAGTCTCCCTTATCTCCTGTTCTCCCCTTGTTCTTTCTACTCCTGCTGACTTCCTTGATTTCCTTCGAACCCATCTGTATAGTCTTTTTTTTTTTTTT
>NW_027718921.1:0-322 GCF_054177405.1 Leptonychotes weddellii | reverse complement strand
TGGGGTCGTTGTTATCCTGTTAGCACTTTGTCCTCCATTTATCTATTCTCCCTTGGACAAAATGACAAGATGGAAAAAATCACCTCAAAAAAAAGAACAAGAGGCAGTACCGACTGCCAGGGAACTAATCATTACAGACATTAGTAAGCTGTTGGAACTAGAGTTCAGAATGACGATTTTAAAGATATCAGCTGGGCTTAAAAAAAGCATGGAAGATACTAGATAAAACCCTTTCTGGAGAAATAAAAGAACTAAAATCTAACCAAGTCGAAATCAAAAAGGCTATTAATGAGGTGCAATCAAAAATGAGGGTGCTAACTGC
>NW_027718920.1:0-322 GCF_054177405.1 Leptonychotes weddellii | reverse complement strand
TTATGGTGTCATTTCACTTGCATCTCTAAACCCTGTATTTCCTATAAATTGGAAAATGAATCTCAAAGCTGAAATAGATTCAGGTTATATTTTTTTGGCAAGAATGCTTCCTGGGTTTCATATTGCATCACATTAGGAGGGACATCCTAACTACTTGTCTAGACCTTATGCCAATATAGCTATTTTCATGACATAAAAACTGATCAGCGGGCATTTTTTTAGGTTTTTCTTTACATTCCAGTTAGTTGGGGTGCCTGGATGGCTCAGGCGGTTGGGTCCTGATCGCAGGGTCGTGGGGTCAAGTCCCGTGTAGGGCTCTGTG
>NW_027718919.1:0-322 GCF_054177405.1 Leptonychotes weddellii | reverse complement strand
TTTACTACCACCTTCACACCAAAAACACAATTCCTTCTAGGATTGCATTGTCTGATAAAAGTGATCTGGACCCACTTTTGAGCATTGGGAATATAGTTGATGCTGTGAGGGACTGAATTTTTATTTTTATTTAATAAAAATATTTAAATTTAAAAGCTAGTACTCTGTTCAGTTATAGCAAAGTTTGGGGTATGTTTGAAGAACTTGGGCATGTGAACTCAATTTTTCAACAGTAAATTTTATGGTATTGAAATGCAAATCAAGTTTTTTACAATAAAAATTTAGTACAGATTGAATGAAATAGATACCCAATTTAGAGGAT
>NW_027718918.1:0-322 GCF_054177405.1 Leptonychotes weddellii | reverse complement strand
CCAATATCATCAACACTCCCAATTTAAAACTGCCACCATAATATTATCTAATATATGGTCCATATTTAAATGTCTAGTTTTGAAGGTCAGGACTTTGTATATGTCCTTCTATTATAAAATCATGGCTATATAAAGCATAATTGTTTACCTATGACTATTTTTTAATTTTGAGAAATATTCAAACCCCCCCTTTCCTAATCTTACTTGGAATGGCTGTCTCCCCAAAAAAGAAAGGTCAAAAAGGAGGAACAGAAATATATACCCTCCATTGTTTCATTCATACACATAAAATTTAAAAACGGTCAGGATTACACTAATAGCT
>NW_027718917.1:0-322 GCF_054177405.1 Leptonychotes weddellii | reverse complement strand
TTTTTTTTTTTTTTAAAGATTTTATTTATTTATTTGAGACAGAGAGAATGAGAGACAGAGAGCATGAGAGGGAGGAGGGTCAGAGGGAGAAGCAGACTCCCTGCCGAGCAGGGAGCCCGATGTGGGACTCGATCCCGGGACTCCAGGATCATGACCTGAGCCGAAGGCAGTCGCTTAACCAACTGAGCCACCCAGGTGCCCCCTTTATCCATGTTTTACATAGTTTTACATATTTTAGTTCCATTTAATTCTGTATATTAAAAAATTTTGAGACTTTCTCTTTTAGCTGTTCTATTTCCAGATGTTTGGAGATTTTTTTGTT
>NW_027718916.1:0-5466 GCF_054177405.1 Leptonychotes weddellii | reverse complement strand
CAACTTTTTGAGGAACCTCCATACTGTTTGCCAGAGTGGTTGCACCAGCTTGCATGCCCACCAACAGTGTAGGAGGGTTCCCCTTTCTCCACATCCCTGCCAACATCTGTCATTTCCTGACTTGTTAATTTTAGTCATTCTGATGGGTGTGAGATGGTATCTCATTGAGGTTTTGATTTGGATTTCCCTGTTGCCGAGTGATGTTGAGCACTTTTCCATGTGTCGGTTGGGCACTTGGATGTCTTCTTTGGAAAAATGTCTGTTCATGTCTTCTGCCCATTTCTTGATTGGATTCTTTGTTCTTTGGGAGTTGAGTTTGATAAGTTCTTTATAGATTTTGGATACTAGCCCTTTATCTGATATGTCATTTACAAATATCTTCTCCCATTCTATCGGTTGTCTTTTGGTTCTGTTGACTGTTTCTTTTGCTGTGCAAAAGCTTTTTATCTTGATGAAGTCCCAATAGTTCATTGTTGCCCTTGCTTCCCTTGCCTTTGGTGATGTTTCTAGGAAGAAATTGCTGCGGCTGAGGTCGAAGAGGTTGCTGCCTGTGTTCTCCTCAAAGATTTTGATGGACTCCTGTCCCACATTGAGGTCTTTCATCCATTTTGAGTTTATTTTTGTGCGTGGTGTAAGGAAATGGTCCAGTTTTATTCTTTGCATGTGGCTGTCCAATTTTTCCAACACCATTTGTTGAAGAGACTGTCTTTTTTCCATTGGACATTCTTTCCTGCTTTGTCAAAGATTAGTTGACCATAGAGTTTAGGGTCCATTTTTGGGCTCTCTATTCTGTTCCATTGATCTATGTGTCTGTTTTTGTGCCAGTACCACACTGTCTTGATGATGACAGCTTTGAAATAGAGCTGGAAGTGGGGAATTGTGATGCCACCAGCTTTGCTTTTCTTTTCAACATTCCTGTGGCTATTTGGGGTCTTTTCTGGTTTCATATAAATTTTAGGATTATTTGTTCTATTTATTTGAAAAAAGTGGATGGTATTTTTATAGGGATTGCATTGAATGTGTTGATTGCTCTAGGTAGCATTGACATCTTCATAATATTTGCTCTTCCAATCCATGAGCATAGAACATTTTTCCATCTCTTTGTGTCTTCCTCAATTTCTTGCATGGGTATTTTATAGTTTTCTGAGTACAGATTCTTTGCCTCTTTGGTTAGATTTATTCCTAGGTATCTTATGGTTTTGGGTGCAATTGTAAATGGGATCGACTCCTTAATTTCATTTCCTCTGTCTTGTTGTTGGTGTATAGGAATGCCACTGATTTCTGTGCATTGATTTTATATCCTGCCACTTGACTGAATTCCTGTATGAGTTCTAGCAGTTTTGGGGTGGAGTCTTTTGGGTTTTCCACATAAAGAAAGTATCATCTCATCTGCAAAGAGTGAGAGTTTGACTTCTTCTTTGCCGATTTGGATGCCTTTGATTTCTTTTTGTTGTCTGATTGCTGTGGCTAGGACTTCTAATACTGTGTTGAATAGCAGTGGTGGTAGTGGACATCCCTGCCACGTTCCTAATCTTAGGGGGAAAGATTTCAGTTTTCGCCACTGAGAATGATATTCGCTGTGGGTATTTCATAGACGGCTTTTATGATATTGAGTTATGTACCCTCTATCCCTAAACTCTGAAGAGTTTTGATCAAGAAAGGATGTTGTACTTAGTCAAATGCTTTTTCTGCAACTATTGAGAGGATCATATAGTTCTTGTTCTTTCTTTTATTAATGTATTGTATCACGTTGATTGATTTGCGGATGTTGAACCAACCTAGCAGCCCAGGGATAAATCCCACTTGGTCGTGGTGAATAATCCTTTTAATGTACTGTTGGATCCTATTGGCTAGTATTTTGGTGAGAATTTTTGCATCCATGTTCATCAGGAATATTGGTCTGTAATTCTCCTTTTTGATGGGGTCTTTGTCTGGTTTGGGGATCAAGGTAATGCTGGCCTCATAAAATGAGTTTGGAAGTTTTCCTTCCATTTCTATTTTTTGGAACAGTTTTAGAAGAATAGGTACTCATTCTTCTTTAAATGTTTGGTAGAATTTCCCGTGGGAAGCCATCTGGCTCTGGGCGCTTGTTTCTTGGGAGATTTTTTATGACTGCTTCAATTACGTTAGTGGTTATAGGTCTGTTCAGGGTTTCTAGGTCTTCCTGGTTCAGTTTTGGTAGTTTATAATCTCTAGGAATGCATCCATTTCTTCCAGATTACCTATTTGCTGGCATAGAGTTGCTCATAATATGTTCTTATAATTGTTTGTATTTCTTTGGTGTTGGTTGTGATCTCTCCTCTTTCATTCATGATTTTGTTGATTTGGGTCATTTCTCTTTTCTTTTTCATAAGTCTGGCCAGGGGTTTACAATCTTGTTAATTCTTTCAAAGAACCAGCTCCTAGTTTCACTGATCTGTTCTACTGTTCTTTTGGTTTCTAGTTCATTGATTTCTGCTCGATCTTTATTATTTCTCTTCTCCTGCTGGGTTTAGGCTTTATTTGCTCTTCCTTCTCCAGCCCCTTTAGGTGTAGAGTTAGGTTGTGTATTTGAGACCTTTCTTATTTCTTGAGAGAGGCTTGTATTGCTATATACTTTCCTCTTAGGACTGCCTTTGCTGCACCCCAAAGATTTTGAATAGTTGTGTTTTCATTTTCAGTGGTTTCCATGATTTTTTTTTAATTCTTCTTTAATTTCCTGGTTGACCCATTCTTCAGTAGGATGCTCTTTAGCCTCCATGTATTTGAGTTCTTTCCGACTTTCGTCTTGTGATTGAGTTCTGGTTTCAAAGCATTATGGTCTGAAAATAGGCAGGGAATAATCCCAATCTTTTGGTACTGGTTGAGACTTGATTTGTGACCTAGGATGGGATCGATTCTGGAGACTGTTCCATGGGTACTAGAGAAGAATGTGTATTCTGTTGCTTTGGGATGGAATGTTCTGAATATATCTGTGAAGTCCATTTGTTCCAGTGTGTCATTTAAAGTCTTTATTTCCTTGTTGATCTTTTGCTTAGACGATCTATCCATTTCAGTGAGGGGGGTGTTAAAGTCCCCCACTATTATTGTATTGTTGTCGATGTGTTTCTTTGCTTTTGTTATTAATTGCCTTATATAATTGGCTGCTCCCATGTTAGGGGCATAGATATTTACAATTGTTAGATCTTTTTGTTGGATAGACTCTTTAAGTAGGATAGAGTGTCCTTCTTCATCTCTTATTACAGTCTTTGGTTTAAAATCTAATTTGTCTGATATAAGGATTGCCACCCCAGCTTTCTTTTGGTGTCCATTAGCATGGTAAGTGGTTTTCCACCCCCTCACTTTCAATCTGGTGGTGTCTTTGGGCCTAAAATGAATCTCTTGCAGACAGCATATCGATGAGTCTTATTTTTTTATCCAATATGATAACCCTGTGTCTTTGATTTGGGCATTTAGCCCGTTTACATTCAGGGTAACTGTTGAAAGGTATGAATTTAGTGCCATTGTATTGCCTGTAAGGTGACTGTTACTGTATATTGTCTGTGTTCCTTTCTGGTCTATGTTGCTTTTAGGCTCTTTGCTTAGAGGACCCCTTTCAAGATTTCTTGTAGGGCTGGTTTTGTGTTTGCATATTCTTTTAGTTTTTGTTTGTCCTGGAAATTTTTCTCTCTCCTTCTATTTTCAATGACAGCGTAGCTGGATATAGCATTCTTCGCTGCATATTTTTCTCATTTAGTGCCCTAAATATATCATGCCAGTCCTTTCTAGCCCGCCAGGTCTCTGGATAGGTCTGTTGCCAATCTAATATTTCTACTATTGTAGGTTACACAGCTCTTGTCCCAAGCTGATTTAAGGATTTTCTCTTTGTTTCTGAGACTTGTAAGTTTTACTATTAGATGTCGGGGTGTTGACCTATTTTTATTGATTTTGGGGGGTGGTTCTCTGTGCCTTCTACATTTTGATGCCTTTTTCCTTCCCCAAATTAGGGAAATTCTCTACTATAATTTGCTCCAATATACCTTCTGCCCCTCTTTCTTCTTCTTCTGGTATCCCCATTATTCTAATATTGTTTCATATTATGGTATCACTTATCTCTCGAATCCTGCCCTCGTGATCCAGTACTTGTTTCTCTCTCTTTTTCTCATCTTCTTTATTCTCCATCATTTGGTCTTCTATATCACTAAAGTTCTCTTCTGCCTCATTGATCCTAGTAGTTAGAGCCTCTATTTTTTATTGCATCTCATTAATAGCCTTTTTGATTTCAAATTGGTTAGATTTTAGTTCTTTTGTGTCTCCAGAAAGGGTTTCTCTAGTATCTTCCATGTTTTTTTAAAGCCCAGCTAGTATCTTTATAATCATCATTCTGAACTCTAGTTCTGACATCGTACTAATGTCCATATTGATTAGGTCCCTGGGAACCCCACAGCCTGGAGATGGTGCTTATTGGCTGTCATGGCTCTGGCACAGTCCAGTGGACCCATGAAGAAGGCACAGGGGTCTGACTGCCAGCCCCAGACCTCCATGTTGCCAGACATGCTGCCATCTGTGGCCTGGCCTGAACTCGGGGTGGAGGAAGGGGGCAGACACCCCTCCAGGACTCTGTGCTGCCCGCACCCAGGCTCAGGGTGGGGAGCCAGAGAATTAAAGAGCCTCAGGGGCAGGCCCCAGGCTGGGAATCTCTGGGCCCCTCCTCAGCCTACTCCTTTGTTTCCCTCTGCAGGATGGGAGACAGAGGACTGAGGCCAAGGAGGGATTCTGCCACCCCCTGCATTGTGCCCCTGCCTCACCAGTTCCATTTTTTATATTAAAAAAAGTCGATATTGCCTCCTCTTCTTTTTTTTTGAGGTGAGTTTTTCCATCTTGTCATTTTGTCCAGAGGAAAACAGATGAATGAGAAAACAAAATGCTAACAGGGTAACAATGATCCCAGAAAAATATACACTAAAGAAATCAGAAGAGACCTGAAACTGGGAAAAAGAAAGGGAAAGAAAGAAAAAAGAAAAAAAAATATGATCAAATATAATCAGGCTGGTGAATGGATCAGTGCCACACACTAGATTTTGGGTGTATTTTGGTCTATTAGAAGAAACTGCCTCCCAAAATTTTAAAGAAAGAAAAACTTACACATGTAAAAAAATAAGGATAAATATGATCAAGAGATAGAATATGACTGTAAAGATGAAAATTATAAAAGATTTTATAAAAAGGAATTAATAAGAAGTTGGTTGAAATTAGAAAGAAGAGAAATTAAAAAAAAAAAAAAGAGAGAGAGAATGTGACCAGGCAGAAGACTAGAACAAAGCCATACACTAGAGATTTAGGGTATATTTTGGTCTTTTAGAAGAAACTGTATCCCAAAATTTTAAAGAGAAAACTTATATATATATATATGTATGTATATATGTATATATGTATATATATGTATATACAAAAAATAAGGTTAACTACAGCAAAGGGATAGAATATGACTCTAAAAATAAAAAAAAA
>NW_027718915.1:0-322 GCF_054177405.1 Leptonychotes weddellii | reverse complement strand
TTAACTTTGAAAGACTAAAGAATCATGGTAAAAAAGCCATGAATTTTATGTTCAGTATTTCCTTAGCGCTGGAGTTCTGCCGTTCTCATTGATTGGTAAACTTGGTCTTGGCTGACTGTTCTCGCTGATCTTCTGGGGGAGGGGCCTGTTGCAGTGGTTTCCAAATGTCTTTGCCAGAGGCGAAGTTGCCCCTCCCTTGCCGGGTCTGGGCTAAGTAATCTGCTCGGGTTGCTTTCCAGAGCTTTTGTTCCCTGTGAGCTTTCCATACAGCTTTGGAGGCAGAGAGTGAAAATAGCGGCCTCCCAATCTCTGCCCCGGAGGA
>NW_027718914.1:0-322 GCF_054177405.1 Leptonychotes weddellii | reverse complement strand
GTCAGGGGATGAGTGGTATGTTCTTGCCAATTACTGGCCGTATATAAAGGCCCAAGGGAAGTAGAAGACCACACTTCACCTCACATCCGCTTGCAACCCACCTGAATTCTCTTCTCCTGACAGCATGTGTTGCAACTATGGGAACTCCTGTGGCTATGGCTACGGATGTGGCTATGGCTGTGGATGTGGCCCCTATTCTGGCTGTGGTTACGGAACTGGCTCTGGCTGTGGTTATGGCTCAATCTCTGGCTGTGGCTATGGCTCAGGATGGGGCTGTGGAAGAGGCTCCTGCTGTGGGTGTGGATATGGCTCTGGCTCTGGC
>NW_027718913.1:0-322 GCF_054177405.1 Leptonychotes weddellii | reverse complement strand
TGGGGGAAGGTACAAGTGGGGCTCTCTGTGGTTAGAAGCCTCTAATCTGGAGGTCATACTAGAGGTAGAGTGGGAAGAAGGCTGGGGTGGCAGACTCTGGCAAATTGGACATGGGGTGATGTGAGGGCCTTGGGGATAATAATCAGTAATGTCAGATCTTTAGAGGCTTCATTTTGACCCCTTCCCTCCTGTTTGCAGATCTCAGACCCGGAGATTTCTTTCTTCCATATGTGTGCCAGAGCCCCTGCTATTTGTCTCACTGCAGACATGCTATTTCTTTCCTTCACTGCCACGGGTGATAAAATCCAGCTGGTACAGGGCC
>NW_027718912.1:0-322 GCF_054177405.1 Leptonychotes weddellii | reverse complement strand
CTTTCATTCTTTTGCATGTGGATATTCCAATTTTTTCAACACCATTTATTGAAGAAACAATCTTTTGCCCATTGAGTATTCTTGGATCCTTTGTCATATATTAGCTGAAAATAAACACGTGGGTTTTTTTTAAATTTTATTTTATTTTGTTATGTTAGTCACCATACAATACATCATTAGTTTTTGATGTAGTGATCCACGATTCATTGTTTTCATATAACATCCTATGCTCATCACAACACGTGCCCTCCTTAATATCCATCACCGGGCTAACCCATCCCTCTACCCCCCTCCCCTCTAAAACCCTCAGTTTGTTTCTCAG
>NW_027718911.1:0-322 GCF_054177405.1 Leptonychotes weddellii | reverse complement strand
TTAAATTAGCATCTCCTTACAGCTTGCAGCCCATGCATAGATCCCTGACACATGCAACATGTGACTTTCCTCAAGGAACTCATGGCTGTCTTAATGCTGATGTTTTGCTGGAGACCAAAAGTCACCTTATCTTAACAGCAACTAGCATCTCAAGTTCCTGAAAGCCTTTCTTCAAAATTCCTTGGAAACTTACTTTATCCCTCCTTTCCCCTCCCTCCACAAGCTTAAAAGTATACAATCAGTCACTCCTCACAATCTCCATGCAGCTCTCTCTGCCCACATGTCCTGTCCCTGTGCTATCATAAAAAACCTTTTTGCACAG
>NW_027718910.1:0-322 GCF_054177405.1 Leptonychotes weddellii | reverse complement strand
TTGTCAGTTCCCTTTTAGCAGGGAAGAAACTGAAACTCAGAGGTAGGTTATTTGTCCAAACTTAAACAGCTAATGAGTGACTGATCTATGTTGAAAGTTTAAACCCACCCAGTTCAACCCCACAACCCAAGCCCTGTGCCATGCCTCCTCTGGGAACAAAACTTGTTCCTCCTCATCAGGAGTAAGGCAGATTTTTAAGATGCTAATATGAAGTCAAATGACCAAGGAGGAAGAGAAGCAAAAGTCTTTGATAATATTCAAACTGAATAACCCTTGAATCATTGTGACCTCACTTGGGTCCTTTGAGGGTGTCCTCCAACTC
>NW_027718909.1:0-322 GCF_054177405.1 Leptonychotes weddellii | reverse complement strand
ATAAATAAAATCTTTTTTTTAAAAAAATAGCAAACTTTAAAACATTTTTTTAATTTACCTATGGAAAATGGTTTGAGCGATGTCAACATGGTAAAATATCCTACAGCCATTAAAATAATTGTATGATATAGGAAAATGTATGCTACAGTCCATTAAATTAAATAGCAACACATATAATTTTATATTTATAATTTATAATATATAAACTTATATAAAGATGACCTGTATCAATGACAATATGAACAATTTTAAAAACTTTATTAAATGCTACCTAGAGCAATCTACACATTTAATGCAATCCCTATCAAAATACCATCAACCT
>NW_027718908.1:0-322 GCF_054177405.1 Leptonychotes weddellii | reverse complement strand
TGTATGTGTGGACAGTGTATTCGTGTATGTGTGCGTACGGTGTATTCGTGTATGTGTGGGTACGGTGTATTCATTTATGTGTGTGGTGTATTCATGTATGTGTGCGTAGTGTATTCATGTATGTGTGTGTACAGTGTATTCGTGTATGTGTGGGTACGGTGTATTCATTTATGTGTGTGGTGTATTCATGTATGTGCATGTACGGTGTATTCATGTATGTGTGCGTACGGTGTATTCATGTATGTGTGTGTGGTGTATTCATGTCTATATGTGTACCGGGTAGTCATGTATGTGCATGTACAGTGTATTCATGTATGTGTGT
>NW_027718907.1:0-322 GCF_054177405.1 Leptonychotes weddellii | reverse complement strand
TTACTATGATAGTTTAGACCAGACCCAGTCTTCAAACAGGTACTAGAAATCTACTGGGGCATGACATGAAAATTATAAAACCTGCAACAATATATTTTTCCCATACATTTTTTTATTGTTGCAAATAATAATAGTAATCACTTGTTTATGAAGAATATACATACATCTAATTTTTTAAGAATCAGGTATTGGGCATTTGTTTTTTTTTTTTTTTAAAGATTTTATTTATTTATTTGAGAGAGAGAGACAGAGAGAGAGAGCACATGAGAGGGGGGAGGGTCAGAGGGAGAAGCAGACTCCCTGCTGAGCAGGGAGCCCGATG
>NW_027718906.1:0-322 GCF_054177405.1 Leptonychotes weddellii | reverse complement strand
CACCTCTCTCTGTTCTCCGGAATTTCACCTGGAACCCAACCCCGAATAGGCATCTGGCAGATTCTTCGACCAGAGGGCTTGCTGGGCTCCTGGGAGACTCCATCACTGCTTCTAGAACGCACGTCCAGAGAGGCCAGTGGCTGTGCTCTCACAAGCAAGGGAGAGCATAAAAAGCTCCCACGGGCCTCCAGGTACCAGCGGGTCCTTCAATGTGCTTTCCTTAACAGAGCAGGCCTCCAAGGATGGAAATTAATGTCTTAAATATTTTTAATGTTTTAAATCCCTCATAAAGCACAATAGAAGAGGAAAAATGACAAAAGCT
>NW_027718905.1:0-5467 GCF_054177405.1 Leptonychotes weddellii | reverse complement strand
AAATTCAAAAAGAAAAGAAAAGAAAAAAAGACAGTTAAAAAAAAATTAACTTTGAAAGACTAAAGAATCATGGTAAAAAAGCCATGAATTCTATGTGCAGTATTCCCTTAGCGCTGGAGTTCTGCCGTTCTCATTGATCGGTAAACTTGGTCTTATTGGCTGTTCTCGCTGATCTTCTGGGGAGGGGCCTGTTGCCGTGGTTCCCAAATGTCTCTGCCGCAGGCGGAATTGCCCCGCCCTTGCCCCCTCCCGGCTAAGTAATCTGCTCGGGTTTGCTCTCCGGCGCTTTTGTTATCTGCGAGCTTTCCGTACAGCTTTGGAGGCGGAGAGTGAAAATGGCGGCCTCCCAATCTCCGCCCCGGAGGAGCCGAGAACTCGGGGCCCCGCTTCTCAGTGAGCCCCCAGAGAAAAGCCGTCAGTCACTCCCGTCTCTCCGGTCTCCCGCCACACTCCGTGCTCGCCCGCCCTGTGACCGCGGGTTTCTATCTCTGGCACCTGACCCCGTGTGGAGTCTCCAAACCCATCAGATCCCTGCGGTGCACTCCCGCGTGGCTCCTCCCAAGGGAGGAAGGTGAGTCTCCCCGGATCTGCCGCCTGTTGGGTCCCTGCTGGAGGAGCAGTGGCCCGACTGTGCCGCGGATCACGGTCTATGGCAACCCCGAGCTGAGAGCCCGCTCCTGGGCTCCGCCTCTGCAGCTGGCTTCCCTGCTCCGTTACCTGGGAGCTCTGCCACACTCAGGCACCCCCGGGCTTTCTGTGACCTCGAGGGTCCTGAGACCACACTGTCCCGGAGGGTTCCACCCCCGCTTAGCCACCGGCGTGACGTCCCTCGGCGGACCAGACTTTTAAAAGTTCCGATTTTGTGGTCCGCGGCTCTATCACTTGCCAGAAGCGGCCGAGGGAGGCCCCTTCCCCGCCGTCCATCCTCTCAAATATCGCCTCGGATTCACTTCTCCGCACGTCCTACCTTCCAGAAAGTGGTCGCTTTTCTGATGAGAGAGTTGTTGCTCTTCTTTTCTTCTATCTCCTCTTGGGTTTGTAGGTGTTCAGAATGGTTTGATCCCTATCCAGCTGAATTCCTGAGAGGAGATGAAATCCAGGTCTCCTACTCCTCCGCCATCTTGCTCCACCCCCGGCTCTGTTTATTTTTATTTGTTCTTTTTTTCCTTATGTTTTTAAATGAGCTCTGGCTATTATTTACCTTACAGATCCCTTTTTCTAGTCCAACTTTGTGGAGTTTTGCATCATACATACACATTTAGGTATTCAGCCACAGATAAAAGGAGACCACTGTTGCCAACTTCTGGAGTTCTCTTTCTGCATAATTCACTCTCTTATGCACTCTGTCCCCAAAATTCTAATTGCCTTAATTTCTGCTAACTCTGATTTGTTCCTCTTCAATTCAGTGAGACTTGTGTGCTATATTTGGGTTTACCTTTTCCTGCACCATTTTCCAGAAAGTATCTCTAATCACAGAGCCAAGATAATCATTGGTTTCACATTGTTTCTTTACTTTATTCAGGAATCACAGTCTGTATTGCCTATTTGCCAATATCTGAAAAACAACTATTTCCCTTCTTCCCTCACCCGTGAATTTTCTAGTTATTTATGGTGACAGACCAAGTTCAGTATCAGTTAGCTCACCAGTGCTAAAAGTGGAAATCTAAGTCTCTTTTGGAATACTGTCTCATGCTTGCTAAGTCATTAAAGCTTATGGCCCCTTCTTTCTGATTTATAGGAGGATGATCTCCTTCTGCTAGGGTAGGATAATATAATAAAACAACTCTAAGAAAATTAATAATAAGCAAGTGTTAAAGTTTTATTTCAAATTTGCTGCAAAAGAATAGATTCTAAGCATACAAAGTAAAATTTCTCATTTGTATGGAAAATGAAAGAGATAGTAAAAAAATGTCTAGTTAAACATTTTAAAACTTCTGACTAATAGTTTACTATGCAAATCAGTAACTAACCCCCTAGAAGAAATCTTAATCTCATTAAACACTATCTAACTAATTATTAACTAACTCTAATTATTTCCCAGAGGAAGATAGTAAATCATATTAGTTCACATACTTTTACCTACTTCAGGTTGAGAACAATTTTTCTTTCTTAATTATAACATTTAATCCTCACCTTCTTAAAACCAGTGTCGTAACTGTGGGAAAGAAAATAGAGCCAGAGGCAAACAGCTGTGATAGCCCCCGTTTCCACTACTAAATCAAGTCAGTGGTCATCCCAAACCTCAAAATTTCAGCCCTTATACTCTGCTCTGCTGAATCTCAGAAGGAGGTTGGCCAAATTATGCCATGTCTCCGGTTAAGACCCAGTTTGGTAAATTGGAAGCAGATGAGACATGGCAATTTCAGTGCTGGCTACCTCTGCCTTCTAGCTTCAATTAGAGAAAAAGCTCATTTCCATCTGTTGGTTCCCTGCCTGTCTCAGATGCAAAGGTCCAACTTCACCTAGGGAGGGAATAGAGCATTCATGTGTTAATTCAGCTTTTTAGGTTTGAACATCATTTCCTTTCTTGCTCTTCCTTGGTGACTAGATACAGATAAAGGTGAAGGAGGAAGAGAAAAGGAAAATAACATCAGAACACATAAATGATAGAAATTAAGCTTCAAGCAACTGCATAATCACCGTCTTAAAAAACCTATTCTAACTCAGTTTTAATATTCCTTGTCACTAACTAAAGCATTTTTCAATTTGCTTCCATGATTAATTGGTTTAATAAATTTATGTCCGTTAAGTAATGGGCAAAAAGAATGGGTCTATTTGTCCTCAATCTAAAGGGGAATACATCAGATATATGGAATTAGATTCTGCCTTCTATGTTTTGTGAGAACAGATATAGCAGAAATGTTCCATTCTGCTAACTATGAAGTGGAAAGTTCCCCAGTCTAGTATGTTCATCACAGGTAGGACCAACTGGCCTGATGGAGATCATTAGTGAAAGCATCCTCTAGCTAACTATTCAAAGTATCTGGCACAGGATAACTAACTGCTGCAGAACTTACTTTGCAGGCTCAACAAGCAAGAAAATAAACTCCTCATTCCCAAATCACAAATCTGTCATAAATTTGCACCATTATAAAAAGGTTTCTCACCGTCAGCACTATTGACACTTCTAGCAGGATAAGTCTTTGTTATGGAGGAAGGGGACCATTCTGTGCATTGTAGGATGTTTAGCAGCATCTGTGGCCTCTATCCACTATGTCAGTAGAAACCCACCCCCTTTAAACGTGACAAACAAAATGTCTCCAGAAATTGCCCTTTGTCCCCTAGGGGGAGCAAAATTGCCTCCATTTGGAAAGAACATTTCTATACCAAGAGGATAATCAAATTTATGGGTTTAAATTATGAGTGTTTATTTTTTTTCTCCCTATATTAGTCTGCTAGGCTGCCGTAACAAAATACCACAGAATAGGTGGCTTCAACAAAAAACATTAATTTCTCAAAGCTCTGGAGGTTAAAAGACTGAAGTGAAGGTGATGGCAGGCTTATTTCTTCTAAAGTCTCTATCCTTGGTTTGCAGGTAGACACATTTTTGCTGTGTCCTCACTTGGCCTTTGTGCACTAGTATTCCTGGCATTTCTCTGTGTCCTAATCTCCTATTCTTATAGAGACACCAGTTAGATTGGATTAGGGCCCATGCTAACCACTTCATTTTAACTAAATTATCTCTTTAAAGGTCCTACCTCCAAATATAGTCACATTCTGAGATCCTGAGAGTTAGAGTTTCAACATAGGAATTTGTAGAGTTGGCGGCACATTTCAGTCCATCTCACACCCCTACCCTGAGCAATCAAGTATTGTCTGAGTATGCCAGGGGCAAGCAATTCAATTTCTGAAAAAGAATAGGAAAATAGTTTGAGAAAGCTAGTATCATATGCTTTGCCTTCTCAGCCCACCTCCAACCCCTCTACCCCTGTGTTACTAATGAATGTTTCATTATTTCAACTCATCTTAATTATAGATCAGATTTTTCACATTGATTGTGGCAGAATCAGTGTGAGACTTGATTCTCCAAAGATATTTGCTCATGCTAAATTCATCAAACATATTCTTTTTCTTGCAGTTCATACTGGTGAAATAGGAACATTCATTTTCACAAATATTTACAGCAATTTTGGAATATCAATAAAAATATCAGGAGGTTGGGTTTCATTATGATGAAATTCTTGAATTTTACTTTTAGAATTTTATTTTAAAAATCCCAACCGACTCTCCTTTAGGCAAAAGACTTTCTTATGTAATTTTTCAATACATCACATATTATCTATTTACTACATATGTTAATTAAAAATGTATAATGCTCTTTAGATCATTTAATATTTTTCTGTGTTTTGTAGCACTTTGCAAAGCAAAGTTGCAAACCAAAGTTAAAAGTAAAGTGATAGGTTATGAATTCAATCTGTTGTGGAAATTTTAAAAAGTTGATAACCATTTGGTTATTGTTGTTCTGACTTCTATCTGGAGGCACCAGGTGAACTGAAAATTGAAGGTTTTTTTGGTGGCATTTTGAAATACAATATAAATTGATTGCAAAGAGGCACCAAAATCATTTTCCCATCTTAACAGAAATCCCAAAATGGCAAAGGCCTTAAAAACAACAAATAAATGTACGATCTCTTAATGAGAAAATTTTTAAAAACTTATACATGGAAAAATATGTTTTTGAATTACAATTTCTGAATTGTAATTAATTTTATAATTTTATATTAATTTTCTCTAATTATACTACAGATTTAAATTTTTTCTTCTTTATACTTTTCTCTGTTTACTGTTTTCAATAATAAGACTGTATTAATTTTACAATCAGGAAAAAAAATTATCCTCCAAAATGCTTGTGGATTGGCTTGATATTTATTTATTTATAAAAGTATAATTAACATACAGTTATATCAATTTCAGGTGTACAATAAAATGATTCAACAATTCTATACATCACCCAGTTCTCATCACAATAAGTGTACTCTTAATCCCCTTTATCTATTTTACCCATCCCTCATCCATTTCTCTCCTGGCAGCCACCAGTCTGTACTCTACAGTTAAGAGTCTTTTTTAAAATTTTTATTGTTATGTTAATCACCATACATTACATCATTATTTTTGATATAGTGTTCCATGATTCATTGTTTGTGCATAACACCCAGTGCTCCAAGCAGAACGTGCCCTCTTTAATACCCATCACCAGGCTAACCCATCCTCCCACCCCTCGCCCCTCTAGAACCCTCAGTTTGTTTTTCAGAGTCCATCGTCTCTCATGGTTCATCTCCCCTTCTGATTTCCACCCCTTCATTCTTCCCCTCCCGCTATCTTCTTTTTTTTTCCTTAACATATATTGCATTATTTATTTCAGAGGTACAGATCTGTGATTCAACAGTCTTGAACAATTCACAGTGCTCACCATAGCACATACCCTCCCCAATGTCTATCACCCAGCCACCCCATCCCTCCCACCCCC
>NW_027718904.1:0-322 GCF_054177405.1 Leptonychotes weddellii | reverse complement strand
TCATGTGGGAGCCCTGAAATGAGAGGTGATTACAACCCTGAAATGAGAGGTGATTGCAATCATCCAAGATGAACAATTCTGGGTGGCAAGCCATGACTCGTCAGTGGTTCCAGAGAAAATGAGTCCATGTTACCTACCACGGCAACATTGACAACTGTACACAGGTATGCAATTCTTCCCTTTTTTGTTTCACTCTATTTGTACTTCTCGGGATCACTTACCATATGTCCATTTCAGTTGGGTGATGCCTTAGGAGAACACAAACTAAATCAGAGGATTGTGTATTCACTTGAGTAAGCAGTGACTCTTTTTTTTTTTTTTT
>NW_027718903.1:0-322 GCF_054177405.1 Leptonychotes weddellii | reverse complement strand
TGAGGCTGGTTAGTGCAGTTCCTGAATGAACTTGGTTATAAAATTACATAAACACTCTTAATTATTTTTTCTTCATAGTCGCCCAGCAGTTGCATTAATTCGGAAGTTAATAGCTGTACTAGAGTCTATTGAACGTCTACCTCTCCATTTGTATGATACACCTGGATCCACATATAACCTGCAGGTAACCATGAAAAATTCGGTTGCTATTATTGCTGAATGTGTTTAGGAGCAGTCTTACTTTGCTTAAGAAAACAAAAACAAGATGGAACTGGAGGGTATTATGTTGAGTGAAATAAGTCAAACAGAGAAAGACATGTAT
>NW_027718902.1:0-322 GCF_054177405.1 Leptonychotes weddellii | reverse complement strand
CTTTTTTTTTTTAAAAGATTTTATTTATTTATTTGAGAGAGAGAGAATGAGAGACAGAGAGCATGAGAGGGAGGAGGGTCAGAGGGAGAAGCAGACTCCCTGCCGAGCAGGGAGTCCGATGCCGGACTCGATCCTGGGACTCCAGGATCATGACCTGAGCCGAAGGCAGTCGCTTAACCAACTGAGCCACCCAGGCGCCCTAAATAAATAAAATCTTTAAAGAAAAAAAAAGACGTAGACGTAGTTAAGACGAATTCCTCTGGATATTCCTGAATGAACAGAAAACATGCTGTGTGTTTGTGTGCCCCTGTGGACATTATGT
>NW_027718901.1:0-322 GCF_054177405.1 Leptonychotes weddellii | reverse complement strand
CTCAGCGGGAAGCCTGCTTCTCCCTCCTCCACTCCCCCTGCTTGTGTTCCCTCTCTCGCTGTGTCTCTCTCTGTCAAATAAATAAATAAAATCTTTAAAAAAAAAATAAAATAATAAATCTTTAAAAAAAAAATGAATCTCTAAATTCTACATCTGAAACTAATACACTATATGTTAATTAAATTGAATTTAAATTTAAAAAAAAAGAAAGATGTGAAACATTATTTTATCTACTGTAATGATGCTAGTATGGGTGTTGGTGCCCACTCTTATCTCCTACTGTGTCTCCTTCAGAAGGAACCACTAACATCTCTCAATTTAT
>NW_027718900.1:0-322 GCF_054177405.1 Leptonychotes weddellii | reverse complement strand
CCTATGGAAAAATTAAATTAAAAATGCTGCATCTCAAACTACTTATAAGGCAGTGAAGACGATGTGCTCTGGCAAACTGTGTGAGATGAGTTCACGTGTGCCGCCTTCCATGTGCCTCCCGACATTGAAAATGCCTCATGTGGACACACAAAATGTGCACAGAAAAGATACACAGGATACACACCATTTAAAATCTATAGATAAGGAAATTCACAAAGTAAATATTATAAATGGAAATTTGTTCCATCTCTATCTCCAAAAATTAACATAGTCAAAAGCGTTTCTTAGGCTATTTTAATTTCGGCTAATACATTATATTCTT
>NW_027718899.1:0-322 GCF_054177405.1 Leptonychotes weddellii | reverse complement strand
GGGGGGGGTAGGAGGAGTCTCCAATTTCCCTGAAAATGATGTTACAAATAGCTAAAGCTTCACTGAATGCGGTTCTCAAGAGGAACACAACATTCACCTTCCTGACATGACAAACCCCCAGCAGATGAGGCCGCGCGTGTCCGGATGGCTGGCAGACCCATCTCCTGTGCCTCCTTCTGCAGCCTGTTGCGCCCACCTCATCATTCGCTGGGCCTGGCAGGACCGAGCTGTCCCGGCTGCCAGTGCTCACTGGTGGCGAACGGGAACATTCTGTAGCTTCTGCCTCCCTCCGAGAGAGATCGCAAACTCTGGGCACACCTTT
>NW_027718898.1:0-322 GCF_054177405.1 Leptonychotes weddellii | reverse complement strand
TGTATTGTTAAGTGGAAAATGCAATGTCTTAAATAAAACTGTATTTAATTGGCACCATACAATTGTCTGACTCCATGTATACAAGGGCAGCAGGCAGCATTTGGTATTTGAGGGCTGTGGATATTCTTTTGGCCTGGTGGTGAATCACCGAAAACAGTATTTGGATTGTCCAGTAGAGCAGTTTCACCAAACGCCTCTGGTCAGATTATGAATCCATATAGAGTGGTTTGGGTTTATGATTAGATGGGTTCATGATCACTACATATTACAGTAAAATGAAATTTGAGCTGCAGATAGGCTTTCCAGTGCTGGGGGAGCTGTT
>NW_027718897.1:0-322 GCF_054177405.1 Leptonychotes weddellii | reverse complement strand
GGATCCCTACATTTGTATCTTTGGGGTAAATACCCAGTAGTTATAGATTTAATTTCTTAATGGTTTTAGGACTGTTTTACATTTCTTCTTAGGTCAGTTTTAAATGTTAGGATTTTTCTGGGATTTTTTTATTTGTTCTAAATTTCAAATTTATTTTCACAAAGTTGCTAACAATTTCCTCCTGTTACATTTTTAGTATCCATAGGATCTGCAGTGACATGTTCTTTTTCATATCTTATATTAATAATGTGTGTCTTCTCCCTTCTTGATCATTGTTATAAGGGGTGAAACAATTTTCTTAGTATTTTCAAGGAAGAAATTT
>NW_027718896.1:0-322 GCF_054177405.1 Leptonychotes weddellii | reverse complement strand
TGAGAGAGCACAAGCAGAGGGAGAAGCAGGCTCCCTGCTGAGCAAGGAGCCCGATGTGGGACTCGATCCCAGGACCCTGGGATCATGACGTGAGCCGAAGGCAGACACTTAACCAACTGAGCGACCCAGGCGTCCCTCCTGTGCCTTTCTGCACAGGTCTCAGGCATTGTGGCTCCCTCTGCCTAGAATGCTCTGCATGCCCCCGGCCTTGTCCAGGTGATTCCCACTTATTCTTCAAAGTTCAGCTGAAGGGACCCTCAACCAAAGAAGCCTCTTGTGTCCAGGCCTGACGTCCCCATTATATCTGCTCACAGCATCCAAT
>NW_027718895.1:0-5467 GCF_054177405.1 Leptonychotes weddellii | reverse complement strand
GAACCACCCGGGGAGCTCGTGGCTTGCCCAGTGTCCCTGCCACTGACCCAAGTATTTCCTCTGTTTATCTTCCCAAGGGATTCCACCGCACAGCCGGGGCTGCGGGCCAGTGCTCCCAGTCCTGGTTATCAATCTCACCAGTGCTGCAGAGACACCTGGACCCCCCCACCCCCAGGGGGGTCTGATTCACTGGCTTCAGAGTGCAGCCGGAGAACTGGCATTTCTAACAGGCTTCCAGGCTGATGCTCCTCCAAGGAAAGAATCAGTGCTTCCCTGGTGGTCCAGAGAGCAGCAGAACTGTGAGGACCAGGACTCAAGGCCCACATAAGAGCCTCAGTTTTCTCAGCTGTGGGCTGGGAAGACGGACTCCTTGCTTAAGAAGCACCGGTCTAAAGCCGAGCCCCTCAGACTTCCACATGCACACCTGTGAACCTGGCTGAACTTCTAACCGTGCTTGGAGCGGCAAGCCCAGACTGGCGTGCCCACCACCCGGGGCTACGTTCTTCCCATGCTTCTCACTTCAGGCAGGTGTAGGGCCGGGGAACTCGCCCCTTCCCTAACAGGGATTTGTCTTCCTGACACTTCCACTCTGATGTTCTCGCTCTGTGGCACAGGATAAGGCGAATGGGCTTCTCTCCCAGGAGACCTCCTAGGTATCTCGTCCCTCCCTCCACGCCTTGGCCTCTCTCCACACAATTCCAACAATTCCCGCCCGTCCCTTTATCTCTTCTTCTTCTGTCAGGGCAAACACAGCTCTCCACCAGGGGTGTGCTTCCTGGGTGCCCACCACATGCTGAGTCTGGGGACACAAGGGCAGAGACACCGGAAGAAACAGCATCCCTGTAAGAGGGGTGCCATGGGGGCTCCAGAGAAGGGACACTGAGAGCTGGAACAAGAGGACTGCGATGGAAGAAGCCCCGACCGTCCATCTTCAAGCCAGGGCATCTCAGGACCAGCCCTCTGCCCTCTGGGGTACCAGCCCCGTTCTCCAGGGAGGAGAGCAACGTCAGCCTGGAGGTGCTGCCAAAGGTGGACGAGAAGAGCGTTAACAATACTTACGTGGTCTCACAGCTACTGGGTGCTAGGCACTGTGCTCTAAAGTGGGTTATCTCTTTAATCCTACCAAAACCCCAAGAAATGCTCATTACTGTGGTGTCCCATTTTACAGATGAGGAACGGAGACAAGATGGGAAGTAATATGCCTGAGAGGGAGTGAGAGAGCTAAAACTGAACTCCAGGCTGAAAAAGCTACACTCTTAACTGCCACACCGTACTATCGAATCGGAGGCTGGGAGGTGCCTAGATTCAGCATTCTTCCAAGATCAAGGTTTCCGTGCAAGACGGTCACTCAAGGGTAGGTTGCTTCCGGAGCTGTCCCCATGCAGTAATAAATAACAATTTCATTTGACTCAAGATACTAGGCTATTTTAAATAATATATACATAAATTACTTATATTTAATTATATAACAGAATATGTAATTATATCATTATAATACATAAACATATCTATCAAATGAGTATATGTATGTGCACGTATCTCTTTAATCTTACAACATCCTTATTAGGCAGAGAGTAAGTCCTCCACTTTACAGATGAGAAACTGAAGGAAGAGAGTTCTAGCAACTTTCCCAGGGGCTCACAGTTGTGAAAAGCCAGGATTTTGAGCTCTGACAGCCTTGTTCCCAAGTCATGCTCTCGATCCCCGACTCCACTGTTCACACTGGCTCTCTCTGACTATACTATCAGTTCAGAGCACAGTTCAAGGCCTCTAGGTGCTGTCTGTGCCCACACCATGCCCAGCTCCATCACTGAATCCTCTGTAGGTGCCTTGATAAATGCCTACTAATGACCAAACAGGTGCCTCCCACCCTATTTATAGCTCCCAGCATGGCCAACTGGCTATAATTAGCACAGCCTCCCCCAGGACTGCAGCTAAATTAAACCAGTGGGATTAGAGGCAAGAGCCTCGCTCAGTGCCTCCGGACCTCCAGCAAAGAGCAGTGCTGGTGCACAGGAGTCCCAGCTAGTCGGCCTTTCTCTTGGATGGTGCCTTGATCCAAGGGTTTCCCAATGGCCTCTAGTGGCCTTAGCTCAGTTCTGGGGGCTGATTTCTCCTAGTATCCCCTAATCAAGCGAAAAGAAGAGGAGTGATCCCTTTCTCTGACATTCAAGGAACCAGGAGTCTGGTCCTGGCTCTGCCTCTGATCAGCCCAGCGGCCAAGGGACTCTACTTCTCTGGCTTTCAGTTTCGCCTCTTGAAATGAAGAGGCCAGATGGGTCCATTGCTAAAGTCCCTCCCAAACATTTCCCAGAACTCAACAGGTGGCTGCTGGGGATGTCCTGGGGTTGCGGCAGATGCCAGGAAGCTCTAGACAAGGGCCTAGGGAAGGTGCTGCCCACCCACCAGGGAGCTTGCTGTGACTTCTCAGGCCACTGCGCTGTGGGCCTGGGGAGAAGAGCTGCATGGCCTCTTGCCACCTCTTTGAGGCTGAAGAGGGAATGGAAGAGACAGTTTTAGAAGAGAGCTCATCCTTCCCTGTCACTCCAGGGCTTCTGGCTGCCAGTGCTCTGCTCATTCAGGACTTAGATGTCACCTCCTCGATGGCCTTCCTGGCCTCCTGATCTAGACAACCCACCCCTCCATCATTCCTACCCCACTTCCAGAGCATTAATGAGGACTGGAAACTGTTTCTCACTTCTGTATTAATGGGTACATTGTCTCCCCCTATGGAATCCTAGCCCCAAAGGGACAGAGCCCAAGTCTGTCTTCTCGACCTCTAGAGTACATGGTGTGGACCAGCCACTCCATCCACGTCTCCTGACTGGGTGAGCCATTTCTACCCACACAGAGGCTGCTGTGCTGAGCATCTGGCCCCAAGTTCTCAGAGCCTTTGGGCTTTCCCCTAGTTTTCCTATCCAAACAGTGAGTCCCCAAGCAGGGAACCACTAAACCAGAGAGGTGGGCCTGGAAGGCCTCCTGGAGGAAATGATCTCTGCAGGGATGAGTCAGTGACATCTAGCCCAGGAAGGGGAAAGGATGCAGAGAAGAGAAGGAACAAAGCACAGAGGTGAAAATGGCCCGTGCAGGAGATAGAAGCAGCCGGAAGTTTCTAAGAGCATAAAGCGCAAGAGAAGTGAGGTGGGGTGGGGAGGCAGGCAGATGGCAGTGACTGAAGCCTTGGACGCCATGCCAAATAGCATGAATTTTATCCTACAGCTTGGGTATCAGCAAACTTTTCTGTAACAATCTGTGCCACTGCTCAGCCGCCATTGTTACATGAAAGCAGCCACAGAAAATATGAAAATGAATGCACGTGGCTATGTTCCAATAAAACTTTATTTACAGACATTGAAATTTGAATTTCTCACAATTTTCATGTGTCAAAAAATAATACCCTTCTTTCTTTTTTCTCCAACCACTGAAAGATGTATAAATCATCCTCCGCTCATGGGCCAGACAGAGGTGGCCGGCTGATCTCTGCTGAAGGCATTGGGGAGGTTTTGAAAGGTTTTAATTAAGTGAATGACAAGTCTAGGTGACATTCTCAAGGTCCAGGTGACATCATCAACCTCTCTTGTGGTTCACGGAGGATGGGCCAATGGGGGTGTTTTTCTAAAGGCCAGGAGACCCTTTAGGAGGCCCCTGGTATGGGTTAGGTGAAAGAGAGAGAAGGACCCAGGAGAGAAAATTAGACACAGAGTCTCCTCCTGGGAAGTGGTTTTCATTCTCATCCACTGGGGCAATGAAGCAGGTGTCCCCAGATCTTTCTTACCAAAATTATGAGCCACTACCTCCTATGAATTGCAATTAAATGTAAACAAGCAAGGAGAGTCTGAATCTGGATAACAGCCCTTAATCCTAGCAAAGCAAATCTATACTAATCACTTTACCTCCCCACAAATACCTAGCTAAACTTTCCATAAAATGCTGTTTTTAAAGAGGGAAAAAAAAAAAAAAACTTCGATGTCTATAATAATGTCACTATGTGTATATAAGAAAATGCCCTTGGGGCGTCTGGGTGGCTCAGTCGGTTGGGTGTCTAACTCTTGGCTTCAGCTCACGTTGTGATCAGGGTGGTAGGATCAATACCCACGTCAGGTTCCACCCTCAGCGGGGAGTTTGCTTGGGATTTTCTCTCTCTCCCTTCTCCTCTCCCTCACCCCACTTACACTCTCTCTCTCCCTCCCTCTCTCTTTCTCTCTCTCTCTAAAATAAATAAATAGGGGCGCCTGGGTGGCTCAGTCGTTCAGCGTCTGCCTTCGGCTCAGGTCATGATCCCAGGGTCCTGGGATCGAGCCCTGCATCAGGCTCCCTGCTCGGCAGAGAGCCTGCTTCTCCCTCTCCTCTCCCCCTGCTTGTGTTCCTTCTCTCGCTATCTCTCTCTGTCAAATAAACAAATAAAATCTTAAATAAATAAATAAATAAAATAAATCTTTAAAAAAACAAAGAAAATGCCCTTAATTTTCAGAGAGGCATAGTAAAATCTTTGGAGGGAAATTCTGTGATGTCAGGAATTGACTCTTTTCAGCAAATTAAAAATGAACGCAGCAAAAAAACAGCATCCATTTCTCCTGGCCGCCCTCCAGCCCACAGCTTGCGGAACGTAGGGCACGGCCTGCGCACATGTGAGAAGCCTCCCTGCTCCCTCCAAGGAGGCTTCTGTGCTTGGCAAAGGTGAAAGTCCCGAATCACAAGCAGGTGAGAGCAGAGAACAAAGCCCAAAGTGTTCCTTCAGCTGAGCCATTACTTGAGGGTCCCGCTGCCCCCCACAGTCCTTTGCCCATGGCCCAAGATGAGGCTGTCAATTTCTGACATGGCACTTATTGAAGCTAACTTTATCAAGCCCTTATCATGTGGCCTAATGCTTTAACCTCACAACAAGTCCCTGCGGGATATACTACTATTTATTATCTCCACGTCGCAGATGAGGAACCTGAGGCTTGACATACAAACTGAGCAGGCCCACAGGTCCCCAGGCTTGGCCTAATGCTCTACTGTCACCATCTTAAAATCCTCAGTAATTTTTCTTATTATTTAAGTTCAATTAATTAACATACAGTGTATTATTAGTTTCAGAGGTAGAGGTCAATGATTCATCAGTTGTATATAACACCCAGTCTCATTACATCCTGTGCCCTCCTTAATGTCCATCATCCAGTTACCCCATCCCCCCACCTCCCTCCCTCCAGCACCCCTCAGTTTGTTTCCTAGAGTTAAGAGTCTCTTATGTTGTGTCTCCCTCTCTGTTTTTGTCTTATTTTTCCTTCCCTTCCCCTCTGTTCATCTGTTTTGTTCCTTAAATTCCACATATGAGTGAGATCATATGGTATTTATCTTTCTCTGGCTGACTTACTTCGCTTAGCATAATACCCTCTAGTGCCACTCACATTGTTGCAAATAGCAAGATTTCATTCTTTTTGATGGCTGAGTAATATTCCATTGTATATATACACCACAACTTCTT
>NW_027718894.1:0-322 GCF_054177405.1 Leptonychotes weddellii | reverse complement strand
CTCTCTCTTCCAGAGGCAACAGCAGGAACCTCAGGCACTAGGAATGTGGCCTGGTGCAGACTAATGGGCCTGTGTCCACTCTCCTCACCTAGGAGCTCTTCTCCCAGGCTCTGGGGGTCTGGCCCCACCCAGGGGGAGGGAGCAGGAGATACCACCCCAACTGGCAAAAGGGTCTCTGGGAACACCGTCACAGGGCAAGGGGGACTGTGACATGGCCTGGTGTTCTGGGAGGGAAGGATGCTGCCCACGCAGGGGCGCACATCCCAGCACCCACTCCCCCCTCAGACAGTCAACTATTCCCAAAGCTCAGTATCCTTATTAT
>NW_027718893.1:0-322 GCF_054177405.1 Leptonychotes weddellii | reverse complement strand
TGTCTCCAGAAGGCCAGGCTGATGCCCCTGCTGATCACAGTGATCTTGGCCTCTGGTGGAGACGTTTCATTTCAAGCTTCCCTCTTGGGCCTGAGCACCATTCCTGCCTTTCTATTTATACCTGCAACATGGCGACCCAGGCAGGGGATGCCTCATTCCCACCTTCTTTCAAAGGACTGTGTCCTCAGCCTCCTGGTTTTTCGCCCTTGCCTGACCCACTCCGGCTCCAAGGCATCTTGTGAGATTTAGTTGGTCAGCAGCCGATACTGCCATGAAGATCTTTGAAATGAAGTTTGGAATCTGTACTCATTTATGTTGGTTG
>NW_027718892.1:0-322 GCF_054177405.1 Leptonychotes weddellii | reverse complement strand
TGTTGAAGTCTTAACCTTCAGCACCTGTGAACATGACCTTATGTAGAAATAGGGTCTTTAGAGATGTAATCAATTCTGGATGAGCTCATTAGAGTGAACCCTAATCCAGTACAATCAGTGTCCTTACAAGAAGAGGTAATTTAGACACAGAGACAGATGTACACAGGGAAGACAGTGTAGACACGCAGCAAGAAGACACTGATAATGGAGGCAGAGACTGGAGTGATGCATCTACAAGTCAAGCCAAGAATACACCAGAGGGTGAGGGAGCAAGATGGCGGAGGAGTAGGAGACCTGGATTTTGTCTCCTCTCAGGAATTCA
>NW_027718891.1:0-322 GCF_054177405.1 Leptonychotes weddellii | reverse complement strand
TGACCAGGAAGGAAAGAACAGACCCCTGTACTCCCAGGTGATCACCTCCACATCTCTGATTTGGCAACCTTGAATTGTTAAAAGGAGTGCTAAATTATCAGCTTTATGAAGCTGCCCTCCCTGTTGATTTCAGAGCAAGGTAATATGTAACCTCCGTTATCACGAGTGATATTCTGGGTCTATAAAGTGAGTTAGAGTGTGCATAGGAGAGCTTAAATCACAGTTATGGTTCATTGAAGTGGATTCTATTACTCACTGAAATCAGTGTGGTTATGCAAACAAATACCATTTATGATCTATGTTTTCTTTTCGCTTTCTCCCC
>NW_027718890.1:0-322 GCF_054177405.1 Leptonychotes weddellii | reverse complement strand
TGTTTTTATAATACATCTCTGATCAAAAATCTCCTATGATCTCCCAAAGATATAATGGCAAATATATGATATTATATGTACACAAGGCTACTCATTGTTAACACTGAGATAGCAAAAGACTGGTAACATCTCAATATCGATTTTAGAGAGCTGATTAAATACACTATGATGTAGACATAAAATGCAACTTTTTAAAACATCAGAAAGATCTCCATATATAGATATGAAGTTATCACCAGGATACATAAAATACTTTTTTAAAAAATGAGCAAGCTGAAAGTGTGTATGGTTTGCTACTCTTTATGTAGGAAAAATGGGGGGG
>NW_027718889.1:0-322 GCF_054177405.1 Leptonychotes weddellii | reverse complement strand
TTCTGTTTTTCTTTCTCAGTTAATTTCTTCATTTCTGCAAACAGAGGGGAGTATTATCAGTTTCAGTATGGTGATAAGAAGGAAGGAGTATGCAAAATCAAGAAGTGAAAACACTATAAGAGATAGTTAGAACATTTTAGCCTGAAAGTTACCTGAAAATAGACCCAGTAGATAGCAAAGACAAGGTGCTTATTAATTCTTTGCCATTTGTTTAAACGGTATATGCAAGGCACTGTTAAGAGATCCTTATAAATGCCACTGTTTTAATATACTTTCTTTTGACTTTATAAACCACAGACATGTAGTTTAGCAAGACAGATTT
>NW_027718888.1:0-322 GCF_054177405.1 Leptonychotes weddellii | reverse complement strand
TTGCCTGATGTAAGTAGTCTAATACCCAGGAATAATTTATGAACAGCACAGTTGGGTCCACATATATAGTGGAACTGTTTGTGGGTCTGTGCACATGTGCATGCGTGTGCACATATTTGCATGCACACATGCACACACACGCACACATGCACACCCTTCTTTTGCAGAAAGCATCGATTCACACACCAGAGTAGAAAACAGCAGGTCACACCCCTATTACCAATGACACCCTGGTTTACATGGCAGTGCAACTATTCCAGAAGCAAGGAAAGAATATCAGTCTCATTTCATCATAACCACAGCCACAATCAAATGTTTTCTC
>NW_027718887.1:0-322 GCF_054177405.1 Leptonychotes weddellii | reverse complement strand
TCTGCTTGGGAGTATCTGACATTAGTGAGCCTCAGCATCTATCCATAAACCAGAAGAATAGAGGCCTTTCTAGGACACTTTGTGACACTTCAGGCAAAACCCTCAAAAATCCTTAAATAATATACCAGATACATTGCTCAGTTTTTCTACCTATAAGTAGCGATTTAATCTAGACCAAGGTTTTACAGAAGTATTTTAATTCAACATGTAGAAGACGGAACTGATATGAAAGCCATTATGTAGATGTCTGGGAGTTCAAATTTTTACTGAGTTAACAAACCATGATGAATACTGAAGAATGGATGGTACATTTGATGCTTTT
>NW_027718886.1:0-322 GCF_054177405.1 Leptonychotes weddellii | reverse complement strand
TGGGAAAAATACTGTATCATCTCATATGCACATTTTTGTAAAGTATCTTAAAAAAATACAACCACATACATATTGGCAGAAATTGCATATTTGTATTAAAGTTAAACAATGTGTAAATATTTTATTCAATTTTAATGTGAAATTTCTATTTGCAAATATTCTTAAAATAAAATTACACTAAAAATTAGTCTAGTGTATGTGGTACAAATAATACTAAAGGCATTACTTGCATTGCCAGAGAATGAAGACAGTCTAAAGAAAATAAATAATTTTTATTTTAAAATAATTAGAAAAAATACAGTATGTGGTAAATTTTTTTTTT
>NW_027718885.1:0-322 GCF_054177405.1 Leptonychotes weddellii | reverse complement strand
GCAGAGCCTGTCAATTTTTATGTGGTGAAAATTGATATAAAATACAGAGTAAAATAAAGCTAAATGGCCACATGATACCAAACACATAGGTACATAATAGTTGGAGTAAAGACCTAAGTGTGAAAAAAAAATTGTGAATCTAACAGAAGACATATGTAAACTCGTTTTATATTTCATGGGCTAGGAAGTTTCCTCATCCTATATAAAAATTTCAAACCAGATGATGAAAAATAATAGGTTTGTTTACAATAATCTTAATCATTTCTATACAAAAGAATGCATAATTTTCCAAATTGATCAGTGATAACTGTGAGCTGACAAT
>NW_027718884.1:0-5468 GCF_054177405.1 Leptonychotes weddellii | reverse complement strand
GGGGGGGTTTTGATACGCTCCAGGCACTGTTACACAGCCATTTTCAATGGGGTATCTTCAAACCTTGTCCTCATTTCTGTTGTCTGCTCCAGGCAAGTGACTCTCATAGGGTAATCCCTAGGCTAGGTAGGATGGGAGGGCCATGCTTTTGGGAGGGGGGCAGACAGGGGAGTGTCTGGGCCCCTGAGGGCCTCTCAGTTTGCCACCCAGGACTGCTCCTTCATGAAACCTTTCCAAAGAGACGTCCCCAACCTTATCTTATTCCCCACCCCACAGGTACTACTTTCCATGCCAACGCTGGCTGGCTGTGGAGGAGGATGATGGCCAGCTGTCCCGGGAGCTACTGCCAGTGGACGAGTCCTATGTGCTGCCAAGCCAGGATGAGGAGGGTGGGGGAGGGGGTGACAGCAACCCCCTCAACAACCTGGCCCTGGAGCAGAAAGGTTTCCTAAACTAGAGCTGATTCTTCCCTCCAGCATCCTTCCCTTCTGCCTCTCCCCCATCCTCGGTCTCCATCTTCCCTTTCCCTGTGGGCTCTGGGCAACTCCTCCTCTGGCAGTGTCCATTACTGCCTTCTCATCCCTCCATGGCAAGAGTGGGGAGGTGACAAGACATGTTCCCACATGTCTAGCATAAGGCTCGGTGTAAAGTACATGGCTTAGCACGGAGTTACTGTCAGGAATGGAGTGAAATGGGATTGGATAGGATAGAATAGAATTAGAATTACAATTTAGAATAGAATAGAATAGAATAGAATAGAATAGAATAGAATAGAATAGAATAGAATAGAATAGTTGTAGCTAGCTCTGATTTAGTTTTGTGTCCTCCCCTCCAGGCACATTATAAGCTCTCAATACATTTTTGTCAAGGGAAAGAATGAACTTTCAAGAATTCTAAGATGCTTCCCTTCCTTGAAACTTGCATCCCTAAAACTCCTCCCAACCTGGAGAAGTCAGACCAGACTCCTGGCTGATGAGCCCGTCTCCCCTAAGCCTCCTACACCTCTGTTGATAGAGAGCTTCCTGTGTGACCTGGAGGTGGGGGAGACCTCACCTCTGCCTTGAGGAAGTTTCCAGACTAAAGGCAACTGCAGAACAACACATGCTGCAAGTAAAGCAATTCATAGAAATGGTCAACATGAATGTAGATACGTACTCAGTATGTTTTATCCCTCCTCCCTCCATGGGAGGGGCAACCTACCACTCACTTCTCCACACTTCTCTCCCGGCAGACAAATCTACCACATTCTCAGTGACCGTAAAAACTGGGGACAAGAAGAACGCGGGCACAGATGCCAATGTCTTCGTCACACTCTTTGGCACACAAGACAACACTGGTAAGTAAGCAATGCAGGGCCGAGGCTCACCCACATTCCTCCCCAAGGAGATAAGGAGAGTCAGCAGAACTTTCCAAGGAAATCCTGGTCACGCCTGTTTTGCAAGAATTCCCCTTTATTGTTTTACTTTATTTTACTGTGGGAAGAACACTTAACATGAGATCTATCCTCTTAACAAATTTTAAATGTATAATGCATCACTGTTGACTATAGATAGAGGTTGTACAGCAGATCTCTGGAGCTCATTAATCTTACTAAACTGAAAGTACGCTTGTTGATTAATAACTCCCCATCTTCTCCTCTCCCCAGCTCCTGGTAACCACCATTCCAGTCTTTGATTTTATGAATTTGACTATTTTGGATACTTTGTGTAAGAGGGATCATGCTATAGTTGTCTTTCTGTGCCTGGCTTATTTCACTCAGTGTAATGTCCTCAAGGACCATCCACATTGTTGCATATTGGAGAACTTCCTTCTTTTTTAAGGCCGAATAGTATTCCATTATATGGATATATCACAGTTTTTTCTATCTGCTCATCAGTTAATGGACAGTTAGGTTTTTTCCACATCTTAGCTATTGTTAATAGTGCTGTAATGAACACAGGAGTGCTAATATCTTTTCAAGATCCTGATTTCAATTCTTTTGGATATATACCCAGAAGTGGGATTGCTGGATCATATGGTAGTTCTATTTTTAATTTTTTTAGGCTCTTTCGTACTATTTTCCATGGCAACTACACCATTTTGCATTCCCACCAACTGTGTACAAGGGTTCCAGTTTCTTCACATCCTCACCAATTGCTGTCTTTTGATTTTTGATGGTAGCCATCCTGATAGGTGTGAGATGAGATCTCGTTGTGGTTCTGATTTGCATTTCCCTGAAGCTTGGTGACAATGAACATTTTGTTCATATACTGTTGGCCATTTGTATGTCTTCTTTGGAGAAATGTCCATTTAAGTCCTTAACCCATTTTTAAAAATGGGCTTATTAGCTCTTTGTTATTGAATTGTAGGATATTGTGGTAATGAAACCCTTATCAGAATACGGTTTGCAAATATTTTCTCCCATTCTCTAAGTTGCTTTTTCATTCTGTTGATTGTTTCCTTTGTTGTGCAGCAACTTTTTAGTTTGATTCAATCCCACTTGTTTTACTTTTGTTGCCTAATGCTTTTGATGTCATATCCATGAAATCATTGTGAGGACCGATGTCATGAAGCTTTTCTCCTGTTTTCTTCTATGAGTTTTACAGTTTCAAGTCTTATGTTTAAATCTGTAATCCATTTTGAGTTGACTTTTGTGTATGGTGGAAGATAAGTGTCCACATTAATTCCAGTTTTCTCAGCACTGTTTATGGAAGAGACTGACCTTTTCCTGTTGTGTATTCTTGCATGCCTCACACACTTGACAGATTACATGCAACCAGCCCTATTGGAGAAAGACAGTTTCCTTTTTCTTAAAAATCTCCATGTGAGGGGCGCCTGCATGGCTCAGTTGGTTAGTATCCAACTGTTAATTTCGGCTCAGGTCATGATTTCAGGGTCTGCGGTTGAGTCCGCATTGGTCTCCACACTCAGCAGGGAGTCTGCTGGAGACTCTCTCCCCCACTGCCCCTTCCCCCACTTGCACTCTCTCTCCCTTTCTCTCTCTCTCTCAAATAAATAAATAAATCTTTAAAAAAAAAAAAAAAATCTCCACATGAGGTGACTTGTCTACCTGGATTGTGAACTTTGGTTCTTTTAGAGATTCTTCCTAAATCTTACTAAGTCAGTCCTATTGTACTCCAGGGGGCAGAGAGCCCCCGGTCCTCTCTCCTGTCCTCATTGCTATGTCTACCACCCTAGAAGTATTTGGAAGCCATATGAATCATCTTCCCTTCAGTGTCCTCTCCTTAGGTAATGGTGCCGGATCCTTTGGTCATTCTTGCTCTAGGCCTTTCCGAAACTCTACCATTTCCTGGGACCTTCCTGGAGGCATCACTCTGTTTACCTTTTGAAACCATAGTGAAGGGCCTCCCAGTCCAAACAGTGACTGGTCTGTTCTCTATGACTTCTGCCAGCTTTCTCCTTCTGTTCAAGGATGTCCCTGATGCCCCAGGGAGCATGGGGAGGGTGGTTTTGTCACTGGCTTCCTCCCCATGTAGAGAAACATGAGGAGTGTGGAAACAGAGCTGACACTGACTTAGGGCCCCACCACTCTCTCCTGGGGTCTTGAATAAGACCTCTTGGTGTGTCTCCTGTTCTTTAGGTACAAACTGGAAATAAAAATACATACCTTGAAGATTAATTACAAAGCTCAATAAAAGGACACCACCACCCACTTGCTAAATATGCACTAAATATGCAAAGGTGCCTGTTGGATAGTACTTGCAAGGTCTAAATTTTATGAAAGTCAGAAAAATTTGGTCATTATGAGGAGGGACTAAAAGGGGCAGTCAGACTAGATTTGAAGGTCTCAGGCCCAGCCAGTCATGTGGGGGCCATTTGGTTGGCAGGAATGACCCTCCTGAAATCCTCCAAGACCAACAGCGACAAGTTTGAAAGGGACAGCATCGAAATCTTCACAGTGGAGACGCTGGACCTGGGAGATCTGTGGAAAGTCAGGATTGGTCATGATAACACAGGTCTGGCTTCCCTCCCCCTCTGTCCTTACAGGTCCCTGTGGGTGTCTGGGAAAGAATGTGCAGGAAACTTGGATGTCATCTGCCTTCCATGGTGACACAGCTTCCTCAGTCCCTTCCTCAGTCCC
Source organism: Leptonychotes weddellii (assembly GCF_054177405.1). Lineage (NCBI taxonomy): Eukaryota > Metazoa > Chordata > Mammalia > Carnivora > Phocidae > Leptonychotes > Leptonychotes weddellii. Next base: position 1,387 of record NW_027718884.1, on the reverse strand, counting down.
TGGCTGCACACAGAGATTCTGGTCTAATTGGCCCCTGAGGTGGGGCCTGGACCCCAGTGATTTCCCCAAACCCCTACCGTCAGTTATTTCTTTGTACGGCCACATTTGAGAATCCCCAATCTAGCTCAGTGGTTCTCTGACTTCAGTGAGCAACAGAGCCACCTTGGGGGTTTGTTAAACATAGATTTCTGGGCCTCACCCACACAGGCGTTGATTCAGTAGGTCTAGGGTGGGGCCCGAGCGTTTATATTTCTCACACATGATGCTGAGGCTGCTGGACTCTGCTTTGAGAACTACTGATCTAGCCAGTTCTTCCCAGAACCCACTGACACTACAGCCAAAATTTGGTCTCTCTTAGTAAAGTAGGACTTGTTTTCTTGGTCTTTTCACTAAGTATTTTAAGCCTAAGGAAGGAGGCACTCTTGCTGGCCCCTGGGATGGAGAGACAGAGTTCTCTGCTCAGCTCCCACTTCCTCTTTAAGCCCAATCACTCATCTTTCCAGGGAAGACCATCAGTCCTTCACAAATTTCCCTTCCCTTCATGCACCCCAAACGGAAGCCAGGGAGCTCAGACTGTCATCCTTGCCACTGGGTGGAATTATGAAATCCTTGTTAACACAAGCTCTCTCTGGCATCTCTGAGCTCCCTCTTTAGAGTGTCTTCCACCCTGGACAGTGTGCTTGCTGTCACCTGTCACCTCTTCTCCAGGCTCCTGTGCTCTTGCTAATTTCACTGACAGCAGCCTGGAGTGTGACCCAGCTTCAGCCTTCAGCTGGGTGTACATCTGAACAGGAGTCATTCTAGCAAAGCTTTCGGCGACAGGAATGGCTTGTGTATGGTACAGCCATACAAGTCAACCATGGGGCGGGGGAGAAAGTTTGGAGTCCCTGAACTTGCCCACAGTGACCCATGTGTGTGGAGCTCCTTGGTGGGTTCTGTGTCTCCTTCTCTCCAGGCAAGGCTCCAGGCTGGTTTGTAGACTGGGTAGAGGTGGACGCCCCATCTCTTGGAAAGTGCATGACATTCCCCTGTGGCCGCTGGCTGGCGAAGAATGAGGACGATGGAGCCATCGTCAGGGACCTCTTCCACGCGGAGCTGCAGACGAGGCTGTACACACCATGTAGGAAGCGCGTGTGGCAAGGCTGGCCCTCCTCCCACACCCCGTCGCCCACCACTCCAACTTGGTCCCAGCCCCTCCTCCAGCCCTGACCTGGGCCAGGCCCCACCTTGAAGATTTGGGTCTCTCGCTCCTCTCCCAAATTCCCTGGGCCCTCTGTGGGCTGTGGGCAGCATCTTGGATCCAGGGTATGGAAATATGGGACTTAGTCCAGGCTCCACCCCAAACCAGCTGGTGACAACAGGCAGAGAGCCTGACCTCTCTGGGGCT
>NW_027718883.1:0-322 GCF_054177405.1 Leptonychotes weddellii | reverse complement strand
CCTGACTGCAAGCACACGGCTGGACAACTTGTGAGCATCATCCACGTACCTTGCTTCTTCATCACACGAGTGTTCATGTCTTTCCTGTGGGTGCCTCTCTGGTCCTCCTTGGCCTTTTCTGCGCAGCCATCACTGTAGGTGGGAGCATGAGAAAGAGAAGACCACACAAACAAACATGATTCTAACTTTCCTTCCTCCTCCTACCCAACCTCATCCCCTTTATGGTGACACAGACCTCAGGGAGTGAGCCACACCTTGGGGGGTGGGGAGGGTTGTGCTGGCCTGAGTGCTATCGGTGTGTTTTGCACTAGAACAGAGCTCT
>NW_027718882.1:0-322 GCF_054177405.1 Leptonychotes weddellii | reverse complement strand
TGAGAGGCTCCCTGTGAATTCCAAGTGTAAAAGACTAATAGGGACACCTGGGTGACTCAGGTGGTTAAGTGTCTGCCTTCAGCTCAGGTCCTGAACTCAGGGTACTGGGAATCGAATCCTGCGTCAGGCTCCATGCTTAACGAGGAGCCTGCTTCTCCCTCTGCCCCTCCCCCTGCTCGTGCTCTCTCTCTCTCTCTCTAACAAATAAATAAAATCTTTAAAAAAAAGGTTACTAATAAAACCCATATATCTAAATTTTGCAAGTCTATGTAGTAATTCTTTTTTCTCCAGTTCATAATAGTCTAAACCTGTATCTTAATTG
>NW_027718881.1:0-322 GCF_054177405.1 Leptonychotes weddellii | reverse complement strand
TCATGCTTTAGAACAGAGATATGTTAACAGTGGCTAAATTTAGCCCCCTAAGTAAAACCATAGTATCTGAAACAAATTGACTGAGGAGTCAAAATCCATTCTTCCAACCCTAATGGGACATCATAGGCTAAATTCCAAGATCAAGGTCAAGTAACCTTACGAAACTTGGAGCAAGTGTTATGCACAACTACTTAGGTTTGCTAAATATTGGCACTCAGTATATAGTAAGATCTATTTGTGGGTGACAGAGATGGTCTGAGTTTGAAACTGGAAGTTTGTGCAGTTATAGAGTAAAGAGGCTTAAGAGTAGGTAAAGTTTGTA
>NW_027718880.1:0-322 GCF_054177405.1 Leptonychotes weddellii | reverse complement strand
GTAAAAGTAAGAGTAGAGGATACCTCTGTATCTCCTATCTCTTTAACCACACCCCCTGTCCTTAACAGCTAATTTACTAAAGAACTGCCTTTTGAAAAGAAGATCACAATTTCCCATGGATTCTTTTTTTTTTTTTTTAAAGATTTTATTTATTTATTTGACAGAGAGAGACACAGCGAGAGAGGGAACACAAGCAGGGGGAGTGGGAGAGGGAGAAGAAGGCCTCCCGCGGAGCAGGGAGCCCGATGCGGGGCTCGATCCCAGGACCCCGGGATCATGACCTGAGCCGAAGGCAGACGCTTAACGACTGAGCCACCCAGGC
>NW_027718879.1:0-322 GCF_054177405.1 Leptonychotes weddellii | reverse complement strand
CATTTGCTTTAATGTTGCCCAAATTATTTCTTGCAAATTGCTAATCTCATCACATCAATCTTCTGCTTAAAACTATCAATAGCTTCTATTGCCTGAGCCAAAAGTTCAAATTCCTTTAATTGGAACATTTTATATGAACTAGCCTCCTATCTACTCTATGTCGTTCTCTCATCTACTGTAGCCCCAGCCTCATGCATCATAAACCTACTTAGCTCAGTTTATATTCATCCCCTACTGGTAAAGGTGACATATTTTTACTATGTTCTCTCAATGCTCCTTCTATTTTTAATTTAAAAGTAATTGCCACATTTTGTTTGCTTAT
>NW_027718878.1:0-322 GCF_054177405.1 Leptonychotes weddellii | reverse complement strand
TGATGAATTATTGCTTGCATTAGTTCCAGGAAAGTTTTTGCCTCTGTAGATGAAGTTATATTCTTTCTTTTTGTCAGAAAGTGAAAACTGTGTAATTTAATGTGTTTCCTTTTTGTCTTAGGTGCCAAAAAACTCAGAGCTGAATATCTTATCCAGGTGTTATAATCTCTTTTTTTCCTCTTTCACTTTTGATGCCTCCTTATAATAACTTTTTCAGTTTCCTTTAAGCGGGTTGTGATCTTTTTTACCCTTAAATGTTTTCACTTATGCTAACACATCCTAGGTATAAAAATATAAAATAATATAAATCTTTTTTTTTTTT
>NW_027718877.1:0-322 GCF_054177405.1 Leptonychotes weddellii | reverse complement strand
GCCTTGCTGGATAAAGTATTCTTGGCTGCATGTTCTTCTCATTTAGTATCCTGACTATATCAACCCATCTCTTTCTGGCCTGCCAAGTTTCTGTGTATAAGTCTGATGTTATTCTGATGTTCCTGCCTCCATATATAAGGAACCTCCTCTCCCAAGTGGCTCTCAGGATAGCTTCTTTTTCTCTAAAATTTGCAAGCTTCACTATTATATATCAGGGTATTGATCTATTTTTATTGATTTTGGGAGGGGTCCTCTGCCTCTTGGACATAAATGCTTGTTTCCTTCCCCAGATTAGGGAAATTCTCAGCTATGAGAATTATAT
>NW_027718876.1:0-322 GCF_054177405.1 Leptonychotes weddellii | reverse complement strand
TTCTCCTTTTTGATGGGCTCTTTGTCTGGTTTGGGGATTAAGGTAATGGTGGCCTCATAAAACGAGTTTGGAAGTTTTCCTTCCGTTTCTATTTTTTGGAACAGTTTCAGAAGAATAGGTATTAATTCTTCCTTAAATGTTTGGTAGAATTCAAGGATTATTCACCACGACCAAGTGGGATTTATTCCTGGGCTGCAAGGTTGGTTCAACATCCACAAATCGATCACTGTGATATAACACTTTAATAAAAGAAAGAACAAGAACCATATGATCCTCTCGATAGATGCAGAAAAAGCATTTGACAAAGTACAGCATCCTTTCT
>NW_027718875.1:0-322 GCF_054177405.1 Leptonychotes weddellii | reverse complement strand
GGATCGAGTCCCGCATCGGGCTCCCTGCTCAGCAGGGAGTCTGCTTCTCCCTCTGACCCTACCCCCTCTCATGCTCTCTCTATCTCATTCTCTCTCTCAAATAAATAAATAAAATCTTTAAAAAAAAAAAAAAAAAAAGATAAGCCGTGGGAGGAGGGAGCCCAGACAGCCAAATGCTGTGACCCATGCCTGCAATGGAAGGGGGGGCCTCCCACGCTGCCCTCTTCTCTAGCTCTCTCTCCTTGAGACAGGCCCCAGGCTGTGTCCCATGCCGCCCTTTCCTTGAGGAGGCTGAGATCCGGGGCGGCCTCACCTGATCTTG
>NW_027718874.1:0-322 GCF_054177405.1 Leptonychotes weddellii | reverse complement strand
AGAGCGCCCGTTATGAATGCATCAAACCTTTTGAACTGTTTGGGGAAGTAGAAGTGATATGTTTAAATGGGACCTGGACACAACCCCCTCAGTGTGCAGGTAAAGTATCTTATTTCCCCTCAAATTTTAGAGAATATATTAAGGACTGGATATGTCAATATAAATATATAATGACATAGTTCTTATGGAATCTTTTTTTTATCTCAAATAAAATGATGGTGCTTAAAATCCAATTTTTTCTTTTTGTGGACTGCATAGTGATATCTATTTATTTTATGAAAGATTTGGCCAGATTAGGACAGTTGGAATCATGGAAAATTCT